>NC_027753.1:35985810-35994551 GCF_000695525.1 Brassica oleracea var. oleracea
TTGGGCAATTTTTCCACTCCCAATGCATACAATCAATGCTCCCGACCATCCCAGGAAACCCGCGGCTCTTTCCAATATCGAGTAGTCGTTGTAGATCCTCCGGTGTGGGTCTTCGTAGATACTCATCTCCAAATAACCGGATGATTCCATCAGTGAACTTATGTAAACACAAAAGTGATGTGCTCTCACCAAGTCAGAGATACTCGTCAACCGTGTCAGCCGCAGAACCATAAGCAAGCAAGCTGACGAATTGCTGCCGTACATTTTTGAAGTGGAGAAAGACCAAACCTCCCGGTTGCATCTTGTCTATGTTGAAAGAACAGGACGTTCTCTGAGAGGTCATGGACAATACGCATGAATAAATCCTTGTTCATGCGGAAACGCCGTCTGTATAACTGTGCCGAGTATGTCGAGTCTTCGCTGAAGTAGTCATTCCATAAACGGTTGTGGTCTGCTTCACGGTTTCGTTCTACATAAGTACATCTCCGTAGATTATTGGTTTGGGCCTCCACTATATCGTTGTATGTATCTTCGAGGATTTCGTCGAAGACTTCGTCCAATCTTTCTTCGAGTTCATCGGATGATGATGATGATGATGACATTATTAGGTATTCCTCCTGTAAATAATAAATATTTTAGTTCCAATTTTTACTTCCAAATTTTAGTTCCAAATCTTAGTTCCAAATTTTAGTTTCAAATTTTAATACACAAGTTGTATCAAACTTATTGTATGTCCAAATTGTATGTCCAAATAATATGTTCCAAGTTTTAGTTCCTACTTTTATTTACACAAGAATTTATCCATCTAAATTGTATAAAAATTTTAAATTAATACAAAAATTGTATAAAAAAATACTAACCTATGGCGTTGTTGCAATTCAGAGACAGAGATCAAAGAACTTGATGTTTTTATTGGCTTTTCTTCTCGACACTGTTATGGACCAAACAAGTCAATATACTTAGGTTTTCAAATTGTACTAGGTGGTTGGTTTTGTCTTGCTTACTACTTGCTTCAGTTTATTAACTTGTATGTAAATTTTGGGGTTGCATATTAACTTGTATACTCTATACTTGCTTCAGTTTATAAACTTCTATTACTAATTGTATACTTAAAGCAAGTGAAGCAAGTACATAACTAAACAAGTGCAGTCCGGTCCACTCAAATTCGGACACGTAACACAAGGATCGAGTCCGTCAACCACCTAATTACGGACCAATCCTTACGTTTATTAAGCTTAATATTATTATTATGTTAAAACTAATGGAACCATTAAGCGCTAAGGTAACACAAGGATCGAGTCCGTCAACCACCTAATTACAGACCAATCCTTACGTTTATTAAGCTTAATATTATTATTATATTAAAACTAATGGGACCATTAAACGCTAAGGATTCGGGGTCATCCCCGTTGCACATGCTCTTATTTAGAATATGATGTCAGGACTTCATTTGCAAATGAAAGTTAGTTATATTAAAGTATAGCTAAACGGTTTTTTCATACGTCAACAACATGAAAAAGGGATTAAAATGTTTATTTAGACATATTATCCTTTGGACATATAATATGCATGTTATTAAGGCCGCTAGGCGCTAGCCGCTAATCTCTGCAAAAAAAAAAAAAACAAAGAACGCCGCTAATCTATCATATTAATTATTATTTTTGGTAAAATCTTTAATATTAATTATGTTGATATTGTTCTGACATATTACTTATTTTATCGTACATCTTTTGCGGATTACCGCTCCTTACTTATGCAATTGCAGTTAAATATTTGGAATTCATGAAATATTGACATCTAAAATTTTCTAGTGTTTAAAAAAAATATTCTAACGCTAACTGAAATATGGATTGCTTCCAACTCAAAATCTACTCCCTCCATTCCTAAATATAAAATGTTCTAAACAAAACATATTTATTAAGAAAAATATTGTTTATTTAAAAAGTATTATTAAAATTATAAATTAAAACTGTTCAATCAACTACAAAATAAAAATATTAAATTTGACTGGTAACACATATTTTGATAAAGTTAAAATTACCTAAAAATATAAAAACATTTTAAGTATTGAAACAAAATTTTTTTTAAATATTTTACTTTTGGGAACGGAAGAGCATAGTTTTTTTGTTACATTAAAAAGGAGAGTTGCGTGATGACATAACATGGTGTCATGATTTCAAACACACTTTAAAATAAACATTATTAAAAACAAGACCAGCATGCTACCCACCTTTTATTTCCCTATCACAAAAGTCAAAATGATTCCACCATTTTTCTCGACTCAAACATTAGTTCTTTTAAATCTAGTTTGAAATTGTATTCCTGTAAAGATTCCATATTTAAGGGGGGTGTTAGTGGGAATTAGATTTATGATGATTGTTAAAATTTATATAATCTAGTGTTATTGGTTTACACATTCTCACATTCCCATTAAAATCTAGAGTTATTAGTTTCATGATTTAGTAATTCTATACACAATCTTTTGTTATTCAAAAAATCTAAATTTTAATGATTCTTTAAATCTATTAAAGTTGGTGTTATTGGGAGTTGTATTCTTCACCATTTAATTTATAACACAAGATTTTGAGAATACTACTTATATACCTTAGATTCTTAGAATCATTATATCAATGTATTTTCATTGAATTTCACAATATACAAAACTCTCTGCAACTCTTTTCAAATTTAACAAATCTCTCAACTTTTAAAATCAACAAACTCTATATAAATCTTACTCCCACTAACACCCCCAAAGTAATAACTAAAACTTGACAAAAAAAATGTAATAACTAAAACAGAACTATTTAGAAGTCCTATGTTTTTTTTTGAAACTAAATAAAAAAAAAAAAAAACATAGGACTTCTAAATAGTTCTGTTTTAGTTATTACATTTGCATAGAAGTTTGATCGGACGTCCGCTTCCCACTTCGAAGCTTACGAAATTTCGCTTCTAAAAAGCTTCTAAAATATTTTCTTAAAAAACACGATTCCGTTTTAGAATCACGCTTCCATTATATTACGATTCCGTTTTGGAATCACGCACGCATAGAAAAATCTTGAAGACTATATGGGAAAAAATGGGTATAATATCTTCAATAAAATCAAGGATATATGGTAATATATGTTTTAGTATATATATGGTATAATATGTTTAAGTATTAAATCGTCAGATTCTAAAAGTATATATGGTAATATTTTCAGAAAATATATCGCTTATATAGTGAATATATTGATATAGTAAATAATTTATGGAATTGATATTAAAATGTGATTTTAGTTTATCTATTAAAAATAGGAAGTGGCTTAATTCGTGAAGCAAAAGACGGCCGTTGGAGGAAAAAAAAGAAACGGACCCACTGAGAAAGCGTTCGAATGAGCTGTCAAGAAACAGCTCCGACCAGTCTGTGTTCCCTTCTGCCTTTGGTTTTATAAAAACCTCTCTTCTTCCCTTCTCTCTCCTCACCAAAAAAAAACATATTCTCTAATCACTTTCTCTCTCTCTCTCTCTCTCTTTTCTTTTCTTGAATTTCAAGAACTTATGGCTCAAGAAGAGGCACAGAAGTCGGCTGATGTTGTCGTGGTCTCAACGGAGAAACCAATGACTGATGATAAGGAGGTTACCGTTCCTGCTCCGGTGCCTGAGAAGGAGGTGACTCCTCCTGTTGCCTCGGAGGAGAAGGCTGTTCCGGAGAAGGTGGCTGTAGAGACTGAGGCAGAGAAAGCTGCTCCGGTGAAAGAAGAAGAGACGGTCGTAGCTGAGAAGGTGATTGCTCCCTCCCCTGAGGAGCTTGAGAAGAAGGCGCTTGAGGAGTTCAAGGAGCTCGTGAGGGAGGCCTTGAACAAACGTGAATTCACTGCTCCGGCGACGCCTCCGGTGAAGGAAGAGAAGGCTGAGGAGAAGAAACCGGCGGAGGAAACTAAAGAAGAAGAGAAAGAGAAGAAGGAAGAAGAGAAAGCTACGGTTCCAGCACAAGAAGAAGCCGTCAAGTCCGGGGAGAAACCATCAGAACCGGCGGCGGCTCCGGCTGAGACCAAGCCGGAGGAGAAAGAAGTTGTGCCGGTGACCACTGAGAAAGCCTCTGGTGCTGAAGAAGACGGAACCAAGACCGTGGAAGCAATAGAAGAGTCGATCGTCTCCGTCACTCCTCAAGAATCCACCGCCGCGCCCGAAGAAACCACCGTCGTCGCCGAGGCGGAGCCTGTGGAGCCGGAGGAAGTCTCGATCTACGGAGTGCCTCTCCTACAAGACGAGAGATCTGACGTGATCCTCCTCAAGTTCCTCCGCGCGAGAGACTTCAAGGTCAAGGAAGCCTTGACGATGCTGAAAAACACCGTCCAGTGGCGCAAGGAGAACAAGATCGACGAGCTCGTCGAAGCCGAGGCGGGAGAAGAGGCCAGCGAGTTCGAGAAGATGGTGTTCGCTCACGGTGTGGACAAGGAAGGTCACGTCGTGATCTACAGCTCCTACGGGGAGTTTCAGAACAAGGAGCTATTCTCCGACAAGGAGAAACTCAACAAGTTCCTTAACTGGAGGATCCAGCTTCAAGAGAAGTGTGTGAGAGCTCTTGATTTCAGTAGCCCCGATGCTAAATCTTCGTTTGTCTTCGTCAGTGACTTCAGGAACGCTCCAGGACTTGGCAAGAGAGCCCTGTGGCAGTTCATCAGACGCGCCGTGAAGCAGTTCGAAGACAACTATCCTGAGTTCGCTACTAGAGAGGTATGTAATAGTTGCATGACGTGTTTTTATTACATAATTATAATTAGAGTTATTATTCAATACATAATTAGAACATAAAGTTTAAGATATTAGAATCCATATTAGTCACGCCGAACTGACAGTGATTTTTTCTTTAATTTTCTTTTTTTAATAAGTTTTAGCATAAATATTGTGTTTTATGTTTGTTTAATTTGCAGTTGTTCATCAATGTCCCATGGTGGTACATTCCTTACTACAAAACATTCGGATCTATCATCACATCACCAAGGACTAGAAGCAAGATGGTCCTTGCTGGTCCATCCAAGTCTACTGATACCATTTTCAAGTAATTAACCATTAATAACTACTTTTTACCATTTCATAATTAAAATACTTCTCTTTTTTGTCACTTAGCTCATATGTTTGTTGATTTGAAAACAGATACATTTCTCCTGAACAAGTCCCGGTTAAATACGGCGGACTTAGCAAAGATATTCCTTCAACCAATGGAGACACCGTCACTGAAGCGATCGTTAAACCAGCAGCCAAATACACCATAGAGTTGCCTGCTTCTGAGGTATATATATATATATATATATATATATTCAGAATTTGATTACCAATATGTTCATAATTTAAATTCTTGCTAATTAAGAAGTTTTGTGTGGATTGTGGCAGGCTTGCACACTCTCATGGGAGCTTAGGGTTTTGGGTGCAGATGTGAGCTATGGAGCTCAGTTTGAACCTACCACCGAGGGAAGCTATGTTGTGATCGTATCTAAAAACCGTAAGATTGGATTAACCGATGAACCGGTGATAACCGATTCTTTTAAGGTGGGTGAACCGGGAAAGATTGTGATCACAATCGATAACCAGACTTCCAAAAAGAAGAAAGTGCTCTACAGGTTCAAAACTCAACCAAAGTCTGATATTTGAAACTAAATATGAGAGACCATATTGAAAGAAGAAGAATGGTTATTTTGTTATCTGGAAGAACAATTTTTTATTTATTAATTTAGTTTGTTATTTGATATGTAATTTTGAAATCTCAAAAGGTGGTTGTGTGTTTGCTTTGTTTTGAGTATTGTGGGTTGTTTTGTGTGTGGAGAATATGTGATTAAAATCCAAAAGCAAAAGAAAAAAATAAACTTTGTTTCATTACTTTACCTTTTACTTTTTTACCTTTTTTATTGTACAATCTGTGTAAATCATAATGTATATTTATATTTGTCTTTCTCTATCTTTTTTATCTTCTTGTTCATAAAATGATCCTGAAACAAAGGTCAAGCATTCAGAAAAATGCCCGTTGCCAAATCATTGAACAGTTAAAAGAGTAACAAGTGTAATTCTTTTTTTTTTCTGGTATATTATCATAAATAGCTATATATGAAAGTAATGTTCAATGGATACACAGGCCTGTGGATACATATGACTTGATAAGATAAGGAGAAGAGACGTGGCAAGACTAGTTTTAGACTTCTTGTTATACCAATATTGATAGAGAGGTATGAATATAAATATGAAAAAGGTCCCTCTTTGTATAATCCATGGAAACGATAACACTGAATGAGCTAATGATAATGGACCCTATTGTTGAAATATGGACAAATATAATTCGTGGATAAGAGATGAAATCAAAGCACACATCATTATATTTGACATTAAGAAATATATAACTGTAAACTCTATAAATTTTAAGTACATTATATTTCAGCAGATTTATTATTTTTGGAATTGCAATTTCAAAGACCAAAAATAATTTATCTTAAGTGTTATGTAATTGTTGAAAAAAATATTTAGTTTTCGTAGTGTGGCTAGTCGATCATAACCAGTCACGAGTTACGTAGTGTGGTCTTACTATATAAAGGACTAAAACTAGATAACCGTACTTATCAAGTTATCTGGTAATTGTAACTATTTTTATACTATAAAAAATATACTAAAATTTATTTAAATTAAATATTTTTAGGATAATTTAGATTATTTAAATTATTTATATTAATCATGCTTAATTGTTATGAGCTACTCATAAATGAAATAAGAGGGTGTTAGTGGAACTTAGATTTCTATATAATTTGTTGATTTTAAAAGTTGAGAGATTTGTTAAATTTGGAAGGAATTGTACATAATTTTGTATATTGTGAAAATCTATGAAAATAAAGTAATATAATGATTTTAAGAATTAAAAAAAACATGTAGTACTCTCAAAATCTTGTTTTGTAAGTTAAAATTAGATTTCGATCCGCGCAACCACGCAGATTTTTGTTTTCATTTATTTTATATAAATATTTTGTTTTCAATTCTAAATTGGTATATATTATAATATATGTGTCTATCAATTTTTAAAACATAATAATTTTACGGTATATTTTTTTCATTGAATAGATTGTTTTAAACTTTCACATGTATTTGTATCTTCTTCTATATATATATATTTTTCGTATTATTATTTCATTATTAAAATCGTAACTATATATATAAAGATTAATAAAATATTGTTTTATTGTCATATTCAAAGATATTGTAACATTTCACAAATTTAGAAAGTTTTTTAAAAATTAAAATTTTCGCTTCATAGATTTATATTACGAGTAAATAATTAAACATTTAGTTTTTGTTTAATTTTTAAAATAAACTATATAGTTTAAAATTTGTTTTCATTGGTTTAAGGTAGTAAATATTAATCATTGTTAGATAATATGATTTTTTTATTTTTTAAAAAAAAATCTTTATAATTTTAAAAAATAACATCGACAAATATTTAAATATTTAACATATGGAAATATAGTATTACAACATTAAATTATATCTATTTAATTTATATTATCTATAAGTCCAATGGATCATCTATTCTTTAAATCCAATTATTGATAGCCCAATAAAAATTTCTGGTTAGCCCAAAATTTAAATGATAAGATTATAGAATTAAATGTAACATGACTTTTTAGTAATAAGTCTATTAGGTCCATTTTTTAAAAAAATCACACATGAATCAAGGTTGTGACTTCTGTTTTAATATATAAGATGTTAAGAATTCAACTTCCAATAACACTTACTTTAATAGATCTGAACAATCTTCAAATGTTGTAAATGAAGTGTTGGGGAAATACTTATGTTATCATTACTGTCGACCAGAAGGTCCATATATATACAAAGTATTAGACCGTCATAAGGTCATGTTTATCCTAATAAGATAAGGATAAGGATAAACACTATGTTACAGATATACATGGAATATATACTAGATAAACACATAGTCTCTGGTTGTCTTTATCATGTCCCGGATTGGGCCTGCAGTACGGGCTGGTCCATGGTCGATCATCATTTGGTTTATAACACTCCTACTTGATCGAAAAATACGGTAAAGGTTCGTTGCATGCTTAATATTGCCTCATTAAAACCTCTCCTGAAAAACCCCAAAACCAATGTGGCAAAATGGGAAACCAAGGACAGGAAAAAAGTACAACACATGAACTCCCCCAGATGAATGTATCACTGTAGTAGACATATTCCCATCTTGTATCCGAGTCTTCTTGAACGTTGAAGTTGCCTATGACTTGGTGAAGATGATCAGCTGGATTCTCCTTGAATGAACTTGTAAGTCTTGAACGTTGGTATGTCTTTTGGAACTCCATTAAGATGTGGTCAGGATGTACATTTTTGCTGCTATCTCTTCGTATGTGCCAATGTGCCAATGGCTTTATCTTCGTATGTGCCATGAATTTCGTTCATTCGGACTTATATCTCTTCGTATGCGCCAATGGCTTTATCCATTGTAACCAATCATTCTTTATTTTCTTTTGTCGATCCATGTTGAGCTATAGACCTTGTCTATATTCGTTCATAATCATGAGTGTCTAAGGTCATACCATCAATAATTATTTGCTGCAATGAAACTCATCACACAATGAATTCGCAGTCATAAACTCATGTCCTTTTGATATCTTGCATATTTCCATTATCTTATCCATTCGTCCATGTGCATTTTGATCATATAGACTAGGATTTAGCCATGTTTAGGTTACATTTTGCATACATGAGTCTCT
>NC_027753.1:35998084-36022429 GCF_000695525.1 Brassica oleracea var. oleracea
TTTATGGGTTTTAGATGAGTTTTCGATGATACCTGAAAACTTTTGATGGGTTGATCGGTCTATCAGTTAGAGATCTTCCTGGTTAGCTGATGGATTGCTCGGAATTATTGTTTTTGTTGCTGCTTGTTGGAATAGGAGACTGGTATATGGTTGAGAGAGATTTTGGTTTCTGGAACAAATTTTCCGCCTGTATTGTAGCTGAGCGTGGGGCGCGTCCGAACTCCGATTGATGCGGGGTTAGCGGCGTTGGCTTCGTCTTGTCAAGAGCTTTAATTTGGTATTTGGCTCGTCGTCTGGATCCATCGGGGTTGAGGGATAGAGTTGTTTGAAGTTTGTCGGGAATTAGGGTTTTTACTGCTCGGATTTATTTCTGGTTTTTAGGGTTAGGGTTTATGAGAACAACGTCGTGCTGATAACGTGTTGTAAATGAAGTGTTGGGGAAATACTTCTGTTATCATTACTGTCGACCAGAAGGTCCATATATACAAGGTATTAGACCGTCATAAGGTCATGTTTATCATAACAAGATAAAGATAAGGATAAACACTATGTTAGAAATATACATGGAATATATATTAGATAAACACATAGTCTCTGTTTGTCTTTATCATGTCCTGGATTGGGCCTGCAGTACGAGTTGGTCCATGGTCGATCATCATTTGGTTTATAACACAAAATCTAAATATTTTAAATAACAAATGATTTTATATAGAATTATAGAATCATCAAACCAATAACAATAAAACCAATAACAATAGATTTCAATGAAAATGTAAAAATTTATGAACAAATAATACTAAACTCGAAAATTCTAAAATTCGTTATAAATTCAATTCCCATCAGCAGCACCCTAAGTCTAAAGTTCAAGTCTAATCCCATGATTATCAAATAGATATAACTACGGCCTTATGATGATCATAACATATCTATTCATCTTAAAATAAAGAAATATTAAATTGTAATATGAAGATATACATGTCATTGTTTCATTCATCGACTTACGTCATTCATTTTGAAAAGGACAGTACTATTATAATTTTTGAAATTATGTGCAAATGTGCCAGATGAGACAGGAATAACATTCAAATCGTATTTGATACTAATTTCGAAACTTAACTGGCCATGTATTATTTACCGTAGTTACATAGAAGTATCTCTAAGTTCTACACAAAGTGATTTAGTTAACCATAAATCATAACATCGTGTATCTAATTCAGAGCCACATGTTGATTCCAGTTCCTCAACAACAACAAAATGTCGCAAGTCCAGCCTAAAATGAAAAAAAAGTTAGAATCTGACTCACCAAGAGTATTTGAAAGTTCCAGGAATGGGGAAAATGTTAATTTGAAAACATATATTAATAGTCAGACTAATTTGCATGGTTCTGAGTTTATGCAGGCTTCAAAAACTGGTTATGAACCATTCAGAACCTATTTCTAAACCTTTTTTTAACACATTTCTAATCCTTTCTAAAACCCTCTTTGAAGGGTTCTGGACCTCTTCAAAGATTATTTGTGACAGAGTTTCTGAACACTTCATAAACAGTTTTGAGTTGAGTGTAATTTTGAGAAATAAAACGGTTTAGTAACCTAATAAGTCCATTAAGAACCGCCACCATTTTAACTTGGGATCGAACCCTCTTTTAAAATTTGAAATGTTTTTAGTACAAAACATAAATTTCTATGGACAATGGTCACATAAATGGTTAAACATGTATGAGAACTGAAGTGATCATAATGTCGGGTCCGATGACAGTTGGGAGCTTATAAAAAATGCATAAAAATAGTAAAGCGATAGAAAAGGGAGTGACATGCGTGGACCGACACAACACAAACAGCCATGAATGAAATTTGAGCACATTCACTTCTGGCCATAGTCGTCGCATGTGCTTCTTCATCAATTCCTCGTTAGCCTTCCTTTTTGCTTTTCCGTATTTAATTCACAAAGAAATAATAAAAGGTCTTCATTTTCACACAACTGAATTACATAACAATTGAGGTTTGTTGATCATTTAACTTCCATAAATGGAGAGGTATGTGTTTGTAAATAGACTTTATGGTATCGGTTGGTTCGTTTCACCGTTTTAGTACTAGCGACAGATAAAGCTCGGCATTACACAGCAACGTTTTCAAATACTCGTTAATCTTCGTTGAATCCGTGATGTTTATACCAAAGGTAAAAAACGAGCATCGTGCTTGATATATCATTGCCAATCACAAGAAACAAACCGAACTTTAAACATACAACTCAAGTATAATATGTATTATATTTTGTCCCATCAAATTTCAAACAATCCAATGATAATCAACGAAAAAAACAGATCCTTTCTCAAACAAAAAAAAAAAACAGATCCACGTGAAACAATATTTTTGGTACTATATTCGTTTGTTTTTTTGTTCTGACACATCTGCCTCCTTCACTGCCTCAACTTATCTATCTCTCTGTAATAACTTGTCTCGGTTAAGATTCTAATATGTAATTCGTTTGTACAATTAGGCCGGAGACTTATTATCCGAGATCCGGATTCGATCCGAGATCCGCTCCGGATCCGCTCCGAAAATAGGATATCCGGGGTGCCCGGATCCGAATCTGGATAGTAAAATCTTGGATCCGTCCAAACCAGATCCGGATCCGGATATCTTAATTTTTAGGTCCGGATATCCGGATCCGAATATCTTAATTTTTAGGTCCGGATATCCGAATCCGGATCCGTACTTTTAAAACACATTAACTTTTTAAATTTCATTAATATTTATACTTTATATAATAATATTTATACATAAATTAATTTTGTAATATTATATTTTAGTTTTTAAAATATTATAGACATATATATATATATATATTTATAACTCTTGTATAAATATTTCATTTATGTATTATTTTTAAAATTTTAGTTTTTAAAAAAAAATTATTATTTTTAATTATTTTTGCGGATACGGATCCGGATCCGGATATCCGCGGATAATATAATATAGAGACGGATATCCGAAATCCGGATATCCGGAAACCACGAATCCGGATCCGGATATTAAATCCACGGATCCGGATCCGGATACCCTAAATTTCCCGGATATCCGGATCCGTCCCAGCCCTATGTACAATATCAGTAGTAATAAAAAGTTATTGTAATTATATAAAAAACAAAGAGGCCTGGTAACTTCAGTTAGGCCCAATTTTAAGCCCATTTTTCTAGTGTGCAGCAAGCAAAACCGAGAAAGGGGGAATCACATTTGCTAACGGAAAGCACCAAACTCATCCAGCAGAATCAAATCGGAGAAAATGGGAGAGAAGAAGGAGACCGTGCCACCGGAATACGATGTCAACGCTAAGTGGGACGCGTGCATCGATCTCACGACCCGCCGTTTCGTCTACTCCTCCCTCGGCGGCGCCTTCGCCGGTCTCCTCTTCTTCAGTTCCGTGTTTTCAATTCGATTCTCGTTTTTTTTATGAATACTTGTACTTAATTGATGATAGATGATTAGCGATTTTGCGATCTTAGAACGAATTGAAGAAACACACGATTGGTAAAATTAGGGTTTTTAAAGTGTTCGTTTGTGATTTACTGTAGGGAGTCCTGTTACGAGATGGGCGTCTATTGCATTTGGTGCTGGGATTGGTATTGGCTCTGCTTACACAGATTGCTCTCGTGCTTTTGATACACCTCCTGCGATTGTAGCAGAGACTTCTTCTGTATCTCAGGTTAGTCGGATTTGCTTTTTTTTTTTTTGTATTGGAATCGGAAATTGATTACTGGGGGAGCTAATGCTTGAGAAGATTGTCTGAGATTATAAAGGTTATTATTATGGATGGTTATATTAAATTGGGAATCTTGTTTTGTGGTTAGACTTTTGTAATTTGGTATCACATCTCTAGATACATGCATCCTTCCCTTGCTAGGGTAACATTGATTCCTCATTCTGAGGATTTTCTTGGTGTTAGTGGTTTTTTGCTACTTGAAAAAACAACTGATTGGCTTGTTTGTGTTGTATTTGTAGTTGCAGCTTTTTAATGTGCGATTAAGTAGAGTTATACAACAAACGGTTCTAACTGCAAATGTTGGTGTTCGCTAATACAGACGTCATGATTGTACATGACTGTATATATTTATCATTTTGGGGGTTTTACCTTGTGAAACAAATGATCCATGATAAAGAAGAGGAACATGAGGTTTATTTAAATCTCTCTTTTTCTTTAACTCCTTGTTGTTGTTGTTGCAGGCAGCAGCAGAAGAGTAGAGAAGAGGATGATAAAGCGGCAAGTAAGTGAACCCATGCGAAGATCAGCAGGGTATTCAGAATCACACAAATGATTTGTTGAAATGTTTCCTAAGCGTACCAAAGGGATGATGAGTCTTTTGAGATTACTGCCAAAAATGTAAAACCTTGATTATCTTTTATTTATTCTGTTAATCGTTTTGAACAAATTAACCTCTAAAATGTTATATCAGGGCATTCTAGTTGCAATAAAAGAAACAACAATAATGGTGATTTTGCTGAATATTCATAAGAGACAAAAGAATTAAAAATATGTCCATGCTATAATAACGTAGGACGGATGTGACAATTAAAGCTTATTTTTTTCCGTTTTCTCTGGAAGAAAAAAAATATAGTTGTTGTTTCAGACTATACTATATGTTGTATAGTATAGTAAACATATAGTATAGTCTAGTATCGTACAGTTTGGTACAAGTTCTACACTGATTTCAAAAGGAAAATATGGTATAATTGGTGAAGTTAAAAGAAAAATATGGTACAAAAAGAAATGCATAAGGTTAGGTTCAAAAGGAAGCATAACAAACATAAGTTACATGTGCAACGAAACTAGAAATATGGTGGCCGTGGGAGGCACCGCAACATAGTTGTTGTTTCAGACTATACTATATGTTGTATAGTATATAGCGTACAGTTTGGTACAAGTTCTACACTGATTTCAAAAGGAAAATATGGTATAATTGGTGAAGTTAAAAGAAAAATATGGTACAAAAAGAAATGCATAAGGTTAGGTTCAAAAGGAAGCATAACAAACATAAGTTACATGTGCAACGAAACTAGAAATATGGTGGCCGTGGGAGGCACCGAAACATATTTGTCAGCATTTATGTTGCTGGAATACACGGGAAGGAGACAATACTATATTCAGTGTAGTATGGACAGATCGTTAAAAACCATAGACCTCCACGTTCAAAGGAATTCAGTGTCTGTAATGAGAGTTATTGAACCATAGCAAATAGAGAACCCGGGGGAAAATATGTAATTTTAAAGATAAAAGAATAGAAAACACGATTGTTTAGTTTGATGAAAGAAGGAACACATAATATAATTGAATATGTCTGACACAGCGTCACTGCATAAAAGGCCCCTGTTAGAAAAATAATAGCAAGCCTTTTGGTGGCTCTGCATAGTACATGTAGGACATGTGATAGAAAACGGATATGGTTGAAAGAGAATTTTAAAGCGCAATGGGAGGACAACAATATATGCATAATGTTAAAAACTAAAGTATACTAGCACTTTGTTTATACCTTTCGGGAAGTTATGCACTAGTACGTAAAAGAGATATTTTTATCCATTTTTACTATACATGAGAACGAAATAGTATGCATGGCGTCGTGAAAGGAAGTGAAAGATGTTGTACTATAGGTAACATAGTATACTATGGTAACCTATACACAAACAGATCAATCATTTTAGTGTATTTCACAATGATGTAACCAATTAGGGTTGCAAGTTAGTGTTACAGCTGCGCAACTTTATACATAGCAACCTTAATAGGAGTCTAGTTTAGTTTCGTCCTAAAATTGATGTTGCGAGAAATGTGTACACGATAAACACAAGTAGTATTCAAGATACATTAACGAGAAGACAAAGATTAAAACATATAACAATAATAAGTATTATTATGACAGAAAATGTAGGGTTCCCATTAGTATTATTTTTTTGAACTGCGACTCAGCCAACTGTGACTCATCAAATTGCTCCTGCTGAGCATCTGAAAGAGCTACTTTAATGCCTTTATCCAACGCAAATTGAAGTAATTGTTGGTTCTTTTCCGTTCAGTATGTTTGAACTCTGTCTGATACAAACGCTCGGGCAACCCTAACTCCTCCATCCTATATCAGGAAAGGGAAATTGTCATGATCGTCAAACCATGTAAATTTCCTATTCAATTGTGTATAATAGTAAAGTTTGCTATTGAATTTTGTATAATAGTATATACATCATAATACAAATATATACTAATAAGTACATGCGGTATATGTTATTGGGATTATGCAAAGGGACAATTGCAACACAACTACTTTACAATAATCTACCAACATGGTTTAGCGGAGACACTATACAATTCCAAGTATATATTTGCAGGTACAACACAGTTCTTTGACCATACTACAAACATTCCACACATAGTATAGTCTGAGCATTCAAAACCATCAAATCCACTGAAGCTTACACCTACATTTTTCAACTAACATCTGTTAACTGTGCATACATACATCTATATGCATGACAACAAAATTATATATGCTAAAAATATCAGAAAAATACAACTTCACATTCACCAACAAACATGGTATACATCGATCTTGCAAAAGGGTGAGAAGTGAAGATGATGAATCATTTACTCTGTAAAGACAAAATCATGTTTTCTCTTTTTACGTACAGACAAGGGTTTTTCGTAAAAAATCATAATAATATATAACATATCATAGCGATAAAGAAGTAATGTAATGGTTATATACTTAATTTTCCTTGTGTTATGGACATGAGGCCAAATTTCTGCAACAATAAATCCTCAAACTTCAACAAGGTTTCCTTTAAGATTGGGAATTTTTTTTTTTAATTATTCAATGCCAAGAGGTGTTCAAAATTTACAAACCGTAAATAAGCGTAAGCACGTCTTTGGTTGACACGAGCGGGCCCCCATGGCACCGACTTTAAACCATCCCGTGATGAATCAAGAAAGGGATATTTAATTTTTCTTCGTACGAATTTCAGACAAAAATAGAATAGAGAACGGGCAAAGGAGGAAATGAATGGGCCGCCGGAGAACGATCTTTGCTCGATATGTCATTCCCACTTCACTGCACCTTGCCAAGCCAATTGCTCTCATTGGTTCTGCGGTTACTTCTCTCTCCCTCTCTCCCTCTCTAGTCTTAGCCGGAGAACGATCTTTGCTTGCGGTTACAAGCCAATTGCTCTCATTGACATCTTGATTCGGTTCTGTTCCTCCATGAGATCGACTTTGACTTTTTCCATTCATTTCCACAGAAGGAAACAATTTTGCTTACGTGCTCTCTCCGATCGTTTGCCAGCTAATACTGACTTCTTGTTATGAATATGTGATTCGTGTTTCATTTAGATTATCAAGTGCAGAGTTCTGAATAAACGATACCAGGCTTCCTTTTTTGTTTGACTTTTTTTTGGGACATGTTCTTATTCGGACAGTGATGTTGTTTAGTATGATTACACTTTCTTGTATAGGTTGTCTCAATAGCTTCAGTGAGTTTCTTTTACTAATACAATGGACCTTCTCTGCTTCATGCTAATGTCTTTAAGACCATTGTACTCTATTAATCTTTTCAACTATATCCTTTCGTTTGCGTCTTGTTCTCTCAGTGAGTTCCGTTCTATATGCTTTGAACTGGTGTTTAACCAAATACAAAGCTCCCTAGTGTCATTCATCTTCACTATGTTTATATCGACTCGATTTTTTTGTTTTGCCCAAGTTTGGTTTGTGAGATTAGTTTGTTATGTATCTTCACAGCTCTAGTATGAAGTTTGCTTGATTACCATTGCAGACTTGTTCAGATTGCACCGTCTCTTTAACTCTCCTTTGCTCGTTATTTTATAGGAAATTGCATAATGCTTGTGTGGAGGCATGGATCTACACTACAGCCATGCAAATGCCCCTTGTGTCGTCGTCCCATAAGTTTGCTTGTTCCTACAGAAGACACTATCAGAAACCGTAGTGACTCTTCAGTTTCTGAGGTTCTTGCTAATCTTGAAACCTACAACCGATACTTTGGTGGACGATCAACTAGTTTAATTCAGGTAATTTATTTTTCTATGCTTGCACTCTTAAGTCAAATTTCTCTTACTGAACTTCTTTTTCTCTTGCCAGAGGATGCAAGATCTTCCCTTCTTACTTCGAAGATTGTTGCGAGAAATGATGGATCCTCAAAGAACCCTTCCTCTTGTCATCAGAGCTCGAGTTTATATCGCAGTTAAGCTCCTACCGAACTCTTAAGTTTTGATTTCTCTGTTATTACAAAATACTAGTATTGTTGTGGGCTTAATGTAGTTTCTTTTCATTGGATGCAGATGATTCTCAGTGTTGTTTACATAGTCAGTCCAATAGATATCATTCCAGAAGGTGATTCATCATTTTTTTCTTTATCTTACTAATCATTATATACTCTCACGAATCATTTTTCTCATAGGAGTTCTTGGGGTAGTCGGTTTGCTTGATGATCTACTCATAGCATTGATTTGTTTCCTCCATGTTGCTGCTTTGTACCGCTCGGTTCTCTATTTCCGTCATACCGGTTCCTGAACCAATAAATGTTTTTGACATTATGTGCCTATGTTTTGTCTTTGTCTTTGATCACTTAACCTTTAGACATGATCGTGTTCTGTTTTGACTATGGAAACTGAAATGGGTGAGGATGATAGGACCATAGAACAAAAATCCTTGGACCACAAATCAATAATCATTCTAGGTTGTATGCGCATCATCGTTCCTGAAACCTACGGATCAGTCTTTTTGACCGTTCCACCCATGACTCAGTGTCACTTGTGGTTTGACTGAAGAAAAGGTTGATGGGATCATAGGATAAGAACAGGAACTTGATTTTCACTCTTAATTCGTTGCCAGTAATCCAATTATCTTTCACAAGCATCAGTATTCATTACTAAAGCGAAACCATTTACATTGAGTGGTCCTCTTCTAGAAACTTTGATGAGTTTAATACCTCAGTGACTGCTAAAAAGTCATCCATGTGCGGCTCATGATCCATCATGAAAGAATCAACGTCGTTTCTAGCCCAAGTCTCACTTAGCAAAACCAGGTTATTGCAAATGGATCTTTTATGGTGAATATGCGAAAAAGCAAAAGTGGTTTCGCATTAGTCTCCAAGTGTTGAACAGTTTCTTCCAGTCATAGAGACAACACACTGTGTCACGGTAGATGAGTGGACCACAAGATGGAGCCACCACTTTTTTGTCTCAACATGGTCACACGTGCATAGACATAGGTCGACGAGGCTTGTCTTCACATGTAACACTCAGAAACACATACGCGTGAAAAACTCATCTTTTTAATGTGCATGTACCGAAAGTGACGTTGCTCCACTGAACTCACCGCCTAAAACTAAAACCCATCTTTAAAACTTGTCTCCTATATTCTAGCCTCCATCTAAATTAAATGCATTCGCAACAAAACATATCTATATTTTTTCTTCATGATTCAGCGAGATTGTAATCAATATTTTCCTTTTAGTGGTACTTATTAGGCCTGGGCAAAATAACCGGAACCGAAGAACCGAACCGAAATACCCGAAACCGGAACCGGACCAATACCCTCAAATACCCGAACGGTTCCTATATTTTTATATCCGAAATAACCGAACCGAACCGGAACCGAACCGAGAACCGAACGGGTACCCGAATATATAAAAATATTAATTATATATACATATAACATCATTAAATATATATTTTAAATTTAAAATTCTATTAAAAGTATCTGAAAATCCTTGATGATAACTAAATTATTATAAAGTATCCAAACTACCCGAAAGTATCCGGATAGTTTTATCCGAAATATTCAAAGTGATCCAAAATATCCAAAAATTTTATGTAAATCATCTTAATTATTTGATATTTTACCCTAAATAACCGATATTTTATCCAAATTATCCGAACTACCCGAACTATCCGAACCCGAACCGGATCCAAATGAGAACCGAACTTTTTCTGGATATTTTCCGGTTCCTACATTTACTATCCGAACCGAACCGAACCCGAAACTATCCGAACCGAACCAAACCGAAAATAGGTCAAGTAATAAATGGATCCTCTGGCTCCTATCCGAACTACCCGAAACCCGAAATACCCGAACCGAACCGATACCCGAAATGCCCAGGCCTAGTACTTATTATGGCTATTACATAACCAAAATATACGCATAGTAATTTAAAGAACTGCCCATGAAGTTGCATAATGTTATGTCTTGTAAACAAGTGTATTTGTAATAACGTGAGGCTGTGTTATTAGAGGTATGGAGACAGTCCAGATATGCTCTTCTTTATCTGCTTCTCCTCTCGATCAATATTATTATCATTGTTGGACGGTCCTACTCTACGAATTATAGATGGTAGACACCCATCACATTTACATTATTGTATACATTTGTAATGTTAGCTAACGTCGGCCCTACTTTCACTATTTGGCTAGCTATTTTCTCCTCACAGAAACCTCATTTATTTAGTGTTAACTTCTATTTTATATAATATCAGCAAACTTAGTGATCGTTTCCTGCCAATAATGTCTTTACATAGTGGAAATTGCAATTTTTGATATGTTGTGCATGGAAGATCAGCTATTTTATAAATTTAATGCATATAAGATCTTTGAAAACAAAACTGTAATAAAGTCTATAGGGATTAGCGGACTCTATTTTTCTGTATATTGATATCATGCTAAAAAATGTAGGAGCTTATATAAAGTATCGATTCATTTGAGTAAACTCCAACGAATTTATAATTCATAAATAGTATATAGTAAAAAATGAATAGTTACAATAACATAAGGTTTGTCTCTTACTTTGTTACCTTGATTCACTAATGCATCTACCAATCTCTACACTTGGGAGAGAAAAATATATACCAGAGTTTCTTGAATATGTTTCTACCATATCATCATAGAGCTTCTTGGTTTAAACTTTAAAGTGGCATCCACATTCCGATCCAGTCCACGCCTCCACTTCCGGCTTCTGCGAAACGCAACAGACAACTCCACAAACAGATTTTCTACCAATCCGCGAGGGGCGCAGGAAGACGGCGTTGGATTTACGGCGAACGCCGGAGCTCAAAGCGAGACGGAGCTGGAGGGAGGTTGGAGTCCACGTGGCGGTCGCAGAAGCCATGGTTGGTGGTAAAGAGAGGATAAGAAAAATCACGAGAGAATCGGTAAGAAATTCTCTTTAACCCGTAACACGGAAGCGGTGCTCAGAAGATGGATGGACCGCCTTGTCTAAGCTCTGGTGGTCTCTACCGCTGGAGGGAAGACGCGGTCGCAAGAGGAGTGGGTGTGGTGGGCCTGTCGTATGGTCAGTGGTGATCCGGTTCTTCGCAAGAGGAGTGGGTGTGGTGGGCCTGTCGTATGGTCAGTGGTGATCCGGTTCCCGGGAGACAGAGGCTTGCACAGATCTGTCGACGCCGGTTTTATCTCGGAGGGGTGGAGGCTTTGACAGCTCCGCCGTCGTCGGTCAAGTTTCCGGGATGTGAAGGTATGTTCTTCCTTACGTCGCCGGCTGTGGTGGTCCGTTACTTTGGACTTGGTTCCTTTATGTGTGTGAGTTGTTTGGCTCGCGGTTAAGTGGGTATAATTGGATCTTGGATCTCAATCGGATGAGAAATTGTTGACATCGGTATACTCTCTCCGAGTAGAAGAAGGAAAAGCTTCGATGATAGCTGTGCTTCTAATCGGGAGCTCTGCATGTTTTGAGTTCCGGCGAAGCTAAGGGCAAAAGTGTGGTGTTTCTCCGCCGCCTGTCCAAAGTGTTTGGTGGTGCAAAGTCGGAGATGATCTCACGTGGTCGATGAACTCTCCGGCGTGAAGACTTGGTTGCGGAGAACAACTACGGAGGTGTGGAGGCTCTGCAGGTTAGGAGCTCCGCCGAAAAATGGTGTCGGTGGCCGTCTCGTTTCGGTGCGACTAGGGCGATACGCCCGCGTTTGTGTATTGGGCCGGTTGGGCCGTACTTTCCCTTTTGGCTTCGGCCTGTTCGTTGTAATTGGCCGGTTTGTATTATGGACTTTTGTTTCAGTACGCTTGCACTTGGGCTTTGGCCATGGGTTTGGCTCATTTTCTTTTTAATAAAATTATCGACGGAAAAAAAAAAGTTTCTACCATATCATATGTAGGGCTCCAATATGGAAAATGACATGGAAAAGAAAGTAGCCAATGTGAAAAGGGAAGGGGATACAGGCATACAGCTGGGGGAGTCAGCATCCAAGATCTTTCTATGATTCGGATTTCATTTCTCCTAATAATTTAAACCGTATCTCTTCCCAATTAACCGATATTAACTATAGAATCAACTAATAAAGAGAATCTAAACCTAGACTTATTTTGACAAAAAAACGTAGACTATATAAGAAAATTGTAGAAGACAATAGTGTTGCGTTAGTGCTATTGTCACTGTTTGTTGTTGTTGTGTATGCACAAGAAAATGTTTTTGATAAAGAAAATACCAAGTTAGTATATAGTAGCTCCTATAAATTTACTACACGATAAGGTTACTTCTAAGATAAGTTAGTTGTTATCAGATGTTTACTTGATAGATAATAACCTCACAGTACTTTTAACTTTTTACTTTGTGTGTTTATGGCTAAACAGTTTTATAGAGGGATAACATTACTCTTTGACATGCATCAAAGAGACTGACCAATTGATAGTTTCCATAATAAATCGGTAAATATTAATTGTAGATAAACAAGAGTTAGGTTCTGATCAAAGGGATAAAATTGAGCGATGGATGTAGAAAGAAAAGGATAATGAAGAGGTTAAACGATTCTTATCATACTTCACTTAAAAGGGAAATCCACGCAACAACATTTTTATTTTCCTTTTTTATGTTCTTTTAGTTTCTTTCCAGACTGTAAGTGAATATTAACGGTGCAGAAATAATTGTTCCTTTCTGCCTAACTACTCGGAATCTATTCGATTCGTTGTTCATATAAAATAACTCCAGTAACCTTCGTATGTTTTCAACTACACTAAAACCTTTATAAATTAATAATGTTGGCACTATAATATTTTATTAATTTACAATTTATAAAAATTTTCTTTTCTGGATTTTTATTTTAGAATTATTTTTATAAAATAAAAAAATAATTGATTTTACAGTCTATACATTAATTAAAATTTTGAAATTCTAATTTCAGATTATTTTTATTGTATTATTTGGTGTATATAAAATATAATTTATAACATTTAAATGTGATTTAGATATAGTCTTACTAAATACTAGCAAAATATATTGAAGTGTTAAGAAAATAAAAAGATAATTCTTTTGTGAAATAAAGAAAATAATGCAATTGTTTGTTTGTACTTACATAAAATGTATATATACAAAAATTATTTTATGATTTTAACGGGGCCATATATTTACATAAGATTTTCTAAAATATTATTATCTTATTATTTTATCGATTTGTATCATATTTTGAACTGGTACAACTCAGGACCAGAAAAATTTATTAAACTATCGAGCATTAATTTATAGAGTTTCTACTATACATCACAAGTAACTATAAATAATGCGTTATTTTTTTGTTTTACTTTATTTTATTTTTGTTAATATCATATTCTGTAGATTATGCTAAAACTAAGGAAATTTCCAACATTTTGATAATAAATTTATCATGATTAATCTAACAACTATAACCGCAAAATGGAGGTTTTTCTGTATGTGACCATTAAAAATAATAGTAGCAAAGAGAAAATTAATGAAAAAAAAAACAAAATTGTAGTAAAGCAAAATATAACATTTGTTTAAGTGTTTTCGGATTTAATAGAGAATAGTTTTGTTAATGATTTTAATCAAAAGAAATGAGAATGAACCCTGGAGAAAACCATTCCTTATAAATGATGTTAAATTTAACTAATAAAGATGAATTAACTATTTTCACTCATCATATTAATTACCATTTAGATCCATAGTCTCAAATATACAATCTTTTGGTGTTTGAATTATAGTAGAGTGGATTTTTTTGTTAAAATATTAAAGGTTGATTTTAAATATTAGGTTTCCTTTTAGAAAAGTTTGAATGGTTTAAGTATATATATAAATATATCTAATAGCACAGAAAATGACTATTTTGTCAATTTTATCAAATTATGTATATAATTGCAGTGAATCGGCTAAAAGGTATTGCTTATTTGCATCTTTCTTTTGATAATTCATATCATTATAAAGTCGAGAAGCATTTGGATTTCTAACCAAGAATGGTATACTTCACCCAAAAAAGTCTAAAACATAATTTAAATTTACTTTTTACTGTTACAAAACTAAATCTTGATAATAATAATAATTTCATAAAATTTATATAATCATATATAATATTTTTAAAATGTTAAATTAAATTATGAAATAAATTTAATGATGAGTTTATTTCTAATTATATTTTTCCAGATATATAAAATTTACTTACAAAATAAAAAGAAACGTATAAGGAAAATATAAGTAAAAAATAAAACATACTATATAAGGAAAAAGAAACATTTTCTGCTTTAAAAACTTGTTGATGTAAATACATATTCTGAATGATAGTTGTAATCCTCAAGATTTAAGGAAGTTCAACAACTGAAACTATGCATGAAATTAAAAGATATGAATAGCTTCAATACTATAAGCATTTTTAATGGTTGACTTCATTTTATTTTTTTGAAATAAATTTCATGATGATTTATTTTTAATAATAATTTTACAAATATATAAAAATATTGATCTGATGGCAAAAAAAATATTGATCGACAAAATAAAAATAAATATATGAGGAAAATATAAGGAAAACATAAACAAAAATGAAACATTTGACAATAAAAGCCTTATTATGTATCTATAAGTTTTCTGCTTTGAATACTTTTGGATGTAAATGCATATTCTGAATGACGTTCATACCAATTGAAGTTATGCATGAAATTAAAAGATACGAATTGATGTTCAATACTAATCTCTCCTCAGATCGACAAGTTGATTTATTTAAATGAAGATAAGTTTCTTTTCTCTCGTATCATTTTGTATATTTTTTCTGTCCGCCTCTATTGTTATTATCATTTATATGGTTTTATGACATATAACTTTCTTCAAATTCCTTTACTACCCATTCGTATGAACAACTGGACTGCTTAGGAACCTGATTAGTATGTAGATACAGGCCTGGGCATTCGGGTCTTCGGATCGGGTTCTGGTCGGATCCGAGTCCTTCGAGTTTAAGAGTTTCAGACCTGATAGGGTAATTTAAAATTTCCGGTTCGGGTTTTTTCGGGTTCGGGTTTTTTCGGGTCCGGGTCGGGTCGGGTCTAGGTCGGGTCGGGTCTTAGATAGTTAGACCCAATAGGGTAATTAGAGTCTGTCTATTCAGATTCGGTTCTGTTACGGATCGGGTTCGGTCCGGGTCATGTCGGGTACAATCCAAAAAAATACCTAAAACACACAGAAAATATCTGAAAATATTTAAATACTAAAAAAATATGAGAAATTTTATATAAAATCTGATCCAAAGACATGAAAATATCCAAACTTTTATCTGATTATCCCAATTATGTTTTTGAAAATCTAAATTTTTATCGGAAACCCAAAACTTTACCCAAAAACTAAAATTTGAAACTTAAAAAAATATCCATAATACCAAAAATAAACTGAAACATCTATATATACCTAATATATACTAGAAGTTTTGGGTTTTCGGGTACCCCACTCGGGTCTCGGATTCGGGTCGGGTCAGGTCCAAGACCCACGGGTCCTTCACAACAAGACCTAATAGGGTAAAGGGATCGTATCGGTTTCGGATCGGGTCATGATTTTTCGGGCCGGTTTCGGGTCGGGTCTTCGGGTCCGGATAAAATGCCCATGCCTATGTAGATATAGGGTCCGATTGTTGTTAGGGCTTTGTGGGATTAAAAAGTTTCTAAAGTTACTTTTTACCGATCAAACTTTTTTAAAAATTAATCATTCTAAAGTTTCTAAAGATAAGTTTCTCTCTCTTCTTTTGTGTTATTTTTTCTAAAGCCACTTTTGCAACTTTTTTTCCATATTTTTATTTTTTTACTAAAATATTTTATTTTCTTATTTCCTTCGTAACTAAATCACTTATCTAAATTTGCAATAATTTTATTAAAATTTAAGATTGACAAATTAATCATTGAATTTTTTTCTTGTTCATTTGAGATCCATATTGTACTATTTTACAATCATATATATTTAATTTTTCAAAAGTAGTATTATTTTATTTTTAAAATAAAATATTTAAAATATTTTTTCAAACTTCTACAATTTTAACTATCAATTTTATTTTAATAAAACTTAAACTAATAACCAAAGTCTTAACAACTAATTTTACAGCCATAATTCTAAAGGCAAAGCTTAAATCGAAATTCCTTACCAATTGGATTAATAGTGTTTTTTGAATACCCATTTGTCTGAACAACTTGGACGGTTTAAGAACCTGATTAGTATGTAAAGATAGATATTCTCTTACTTATATTACACACTAAAAATCGATGGAAGAATCAAGTACTTGTTACAGAGAAAAACGAATAGATCCAAATCTAGAGACATAAAACGAAAGATTATTAATGTTTACAGCGATTAAACTATTTTACATACATTTTTATAAATTGTTTATATTAAAAAAAAAATATGAGCACCGTTGGATTTTATAATGATCTGAAAGTGACGCTAGCTGTAGAATGGAAAGAGCATCATCACCCACGCACACAAAATCAGTATACGTAGATGATTTGTGTCCAAATTTATTTAAAAATAATAATGATTTCCACAAAATATATGGTTAGAGTCGATTTAAGATAAAACTAAACCCTGATGAATTTTCAGTTTTTAATTATTTATTTTATTAAATAAACTATTTGTAATATTCGTTCATATTATATTCATTAAATAAATATTTTTTTTTGCATCTTAAACTATCTATTTTTTTACGAATGTGTAATATCATATAAAAATATTAAAAAATGAGTATAGAGTTAATTAGATAATTTTAAAAACAGAAATTTTTCTTTCGTGTGCGATATCATATAAATAATGATCCGCCCAGTTAACAAAAATCATGATTATTTTATGTGTAATTTTTTTTATTTTGACCATTTCCTTAAAACTATATTAAATTTTACATATTTTAATTAGAATATTTTTAATATCTTTACCTTTTTATTTGAAATGCAACTCAATATTTTTTTAACAATTATAACAAAATATTTAAAAAATATTTTTAGAATTTGTTTGAAAAATATGAAAATTACATTTTAAATTAAAATTATCCTAAAATATGATAAGTTTTGATGTAAACGAAAACTCAAATTATGTCAAAAATAATGATATTCAATGATAATAACAATTTTAATTGATTATTTTTAAAAAAATACATTTACAAAAATATTGTTTGAAAGAAAATTCATTTATCTTTCAAATATAAAATGAAAATATTATAATTAAATAATAAAAATATAAATAAAAACCATAAATTTAACAAATGACAACTGAGTTATATTATGCTAAAATTTTATTTCTAACAATTTATCAAATGACAAATGAGTTATGAACAAATAATACCATATAATTTTTAAAAACATAGCCATTTTTAAATATTTTTTGAATAAATAATTATTTTTAAATTTAATCAACTGAAAATAATATCCGCACAATTGTGAGAGTCAAATTCTTGTTTTATTGATGCATGTTATATATTAGTGCTGCATGTTTTAGGTAATATATTAACGATGCACATTTTAAAAATCTCCATTATTAAAATTATGCACGTAAGGATAATTCATGAGTTTTTTTTGGTTGATTAAATGACATTATGTCCAAATTTATTTAAAGATATTTCATTAAGATAGCTGAAAAAGACAAACAATAAAATAGGAAGTTTAAATTCATTTAAACATATTTCATTAATGTAACTGAAAAGACAAGTAATAAATTAGGTAGTTTTATTCGTTTTTAGTATATTTCGTAAATGCAACTGAAAAAAAAAAAAAAAAAGTTTAATTAATGAATTAAAAACATTTTCAAATGGGTACTTTTCTTTTTAATAATATAGATGACAAAAATGATTTCCACAAAATATATGGTTAGCGTTTTTGGCTCCATGTCTCACGACAAGCTTCTCTTGACTCTTGTCTTTTCTCTCTCTTCTCCCAATCTTCAAAATATATATCTCTCTTATTTCATGGATACATCCTTCTCTGTATCTGTTCTTCACAAACTTCTATCTTTTGTGATAAACCAAAAAAAATAATATGCCTAATAATTTATTAACATCTTAAGAATCAGCTGATCTGGTGTATTCAAGAACCCCTCGAAATCAGAACTTCCGTTTTGTTGTTCCCCAGAGATTTTCTTAGAAAGTGGCCAAAGAAAGTCACTAAAAAGTGTTTTTCCTTTTTCTTTCAGGAAACCACAAATCAAAAATCTTCTCAATACCCTCTTTCTTGTTTTCGATTATGTTCTCTCGAATTTACCTTCAACAGATTTAAGAAGGATCGTTCACCAACCTGAGATTCTTGGTTTCTTTCTTTTCTCTCAGGTACAATTCTTCATTAGTTTTTGTTTAATTAGTTGATTTCCTGGTTACGTTTTGAACCTTTAAGCCTCTCATTCAATCTTTAACTCAATCTATGGTTATTTTATAAAGATTTAGCGTATAGATTCAATGAAAAACCTGGAGATCTTGTAACTATAAATTTCAAAAGAATTTTAACATTGGGAGGTACTAGCTGTAATAAATTAACAAATACTCTCCGTTTCTAAACGTAACTAGTTTTAGCAAATTTTTTTTTTTCAAAATATAATAGTTTACATATTTTAATGCATATTTTTTATTTATTGGATATTATGTGACCAATAAAATAATGTTAAGTTTTTAATAATTGGTTGAATTAATTGGTTAAATCATATATTTTGCTTTTAAGCAAAACTACTTACAATTAAAAACGGAGGGAATAGTTACTTTATCCACTAATTTTGATCTGTGATCTCTTGATTCTATATGTAGTTTGATCATTAATCCTTCATATACACTCAATCCTCAATATTTGGTTCTTTTTCACTAAAAGTCCAATGCTTTTTAATAATCTGCTTTACTTTCAAAACAAATGATTCAACTATAATCATATAGTTGAGGAAACTAACCTTTCTGCACTGTAATGAGTACCTTTAAAGCTCACTTATGGAGTTTGTTTATGTTTAGCACATAAGCAAACTTTATATGTCCATTTACATACTTATAAATTTTGTTCTTCAACTTCATGTTTTAGTATACCCAATCAGTTTATAGTATTTAACAACAAAAAAAAACATTATTTGCATTTAAATAACTGGTTTGCAGACTTGTAGTATACCTGACGTATCTAATACAACTTTTAATTTATTAATTATTTAAAACCTGGTAAGAATCACATGAACCTCTTTTGACAAAAAAAATCTTTATTATGATTGATTCATTTGTTAAAATATTCATATATTTATGTATGGGATAATTTCATGACCACCCACGTACGCATTAGTGTATTTGCTTAGATGATTAATTGTGATATTTTAGTATACACAAATTTTCATACCAAGTTAAATACAATATTGTGAAACTTTGTAGTGGTTGGTTTGTTGATTTCATATCTTTTTTTTTTAAATGTAGGAGCGAGTGCGTCGACCAGTCCATGATGAAGACCTGAGCTAGGCAATTGTCCATTTTGCCCTTGAACATCGCCATAAATGACGAGAACACCTGACATCCGACGTGGCATACTCGCCACCGTAACCGCCACGATTCTCCTCTCACTCTTCCAGCCAACTGTCGTTGCGACCGTTGAGAAACAAGCTCTGTTTCGCTTTAAGAACCGTCTCAACGACCCTCACGACGTTCTCCGCTCATGGAAACCCTCCGACTCTCCCTGCAACTTCCACGGCGTCACGTGCAACCCACTCTCCGGCGAAGTCACCGGGATCTCTTTAGAAAACGCGAACCTCTCCGGCACCATTTCTCCGGCGATCTCCTCTCTCACAAAGCTCTCCACTTTATCGCTCCCCTTCAATCTAATCTCCGGCGGGATACCGCCGGAGATACTCAACTGCACACACCTCAGAGTCCTCAACCTCACCACGAACCGTCTCTCCGGTGCCATCCCTGACTTCTCCCCTCTGAGTAACCTAGAAGTCCTCGACGTCTCCGTGAACTTCCTCACCGGAGAGTTTCAGAGCTGGGTCGGGAACTTGACTCGGTTGGTCTCACTCGGTCTCGGTAACAACAACTACCAACAAGGCGAGATCCCCAAGAGTCTTGGCGCCTTAAAGAAGCTGACGTGGCTCTACTTAGCTAGATCCAACTTAACCGGAACCATTCCGGACTCCATCTTCGATCTAATCTCTCTCGACACTTTCGACATCTCCAGGAACTCGATCTCCGGTGAGTTCCCAGTCTCGATCACGAGACTGGCGAACCTCACCAAAATCGAGCTGTACGACAACAGACTCACCGGCGAAATCCCGCCGGAGATCAAGAACCTGACTCGTCTCCGAGAGCTCGACGTCTCTATGAACCAACTCAGCCGCGCGTTGCCTCGGGAGCTCGGAGCTCTCGAGGAGCTGAGAGTCTTCCACTGCCATCAAAACAACTTCACCGGAGACTTCCCTCCCGGTTTCGGAGAAATGCGTTTCCTCTCTTCGCTATCAATCTACAGAAACAACTTCTTCGGTAACTTTCCGGCGAACACCGGCCGGTTCTCGCCGTTGGACACGGTGGACATATCCGAGAACATGTTCACAGGTCCGTTCCCTCGGTTCTTATGCCAAAACAACAAACTACTATTCTTGCTCGCCTTAGAAAACGATTTCTCCGGCGAGATTCCGGGAACCTACGCCGGTTGCAAGTCTCTTTTAAGACTCAGGATTAACCAGAACCGGTTTACTGGTCACGTTCCCGAAGGCTTCTGGTCTCTGCCGCTAGCTAAGATGATTGATCTAAGCCATAACCGTCTCACCGGAGAGATCTCTCCTCAGATCGGACTCTCGACGGAGCTGAGTCAGCTGATCTTGCAGAACAATAGATTCTCCGGGAAGATTCCGAAGGAGGTAGGGAAACTGACGAAGATAGAGAGGATTTATCTGAGCAACAACAGTTTTTCCGGCGAGATTCCGACGGAGCTCGGAGATTTGAAACAGCTGTCTTCTCTCCATCTTGAAAACAATTCATTAACAGATTCGATCCCTGTCGGGTTGACGAACTGCGTCAGGCTTGTTGATCTGAATCTTGCTGAGAACTCGTTGACCGGTGAGATCCCTAACGGTTTGTCTCAGATCGGTTCTTTAAACTCGCTAGACCTCTCGGGGAACATGCTAACGGGGGAGATACCTGTGAGTCTAGTGAAGTTGAAGCTGAGTTTTATAGATTTGTCTGAGAATCAGCTCTCAGGAAGGATACCACCGGATCTTTTGGCCGTGGGAGGAGTCACCGCGTTCTCACGCAACGAGAAGCTTTGTGTAGACAATCATGACGTCAAAGAAAGCGAGAAACATGTTTTGAGTTTATGTACTGATGACCAGCACGTGCACAAGAACCGATCACTAGATGGGACTCTCTTGTTCTTGTCTCTTGCAATAGTCCTAGTGGTGCTAGTCACTGGTCTTTTCTCGTTGCGTTACAGATTAGTGAAGATACGTGAGGAAAATAAAGATATCAACAAAGCAGATGCGAAGTGGAAGATTGCATCTTTTCATCAGATGGAGCTTGACGCTGAGGAGATTTGTAGATTGGAGGAAGATCATGTGATCGGAGCTGGAAGTGCGGGGAAAGTGTACCGTGTTGATCTGAAAAAAGGTGGTGGGACGGTGGCGGTTAAGTGGTTGAGGAGAGGAGGAGAAGAAGAAAGCAATGAAACAGAGGTCTCTGTTTCAGAAATGGAGATTCTTGGGAAGATCAGACACAGAAACGTGTTGAAACTCTACGCTTGTCTGGTCGGAAGAGGTTCTAGTTACTTGGTGTTTGAGTTCATGGAGAATGGGAACTTGTATCAAGCTCTTCGCCGGAATATCAAAGGTGGATTACCTGAACTAGATTGGCACAAGAGGTATTGTTTGGTCTCAAATGGTTTAAGTATGGATCCAAGACTATACAATAGATAGATAAATGTTTTGAATATGCTGTCCCTTTTGTCGAAACAGGTATAAAATCGCGCTAGGGGCATCTAAAGGAATAGCTTATTTGCATCATGATTGTTGCCCTCCCATCATTCACAGAGATATAAAGTCTAGCAACATTTTACTTGATGGGGATTATGAGTCGAAAATCGCCGATTTTGGAGTTGCAAAAGTTGCTGACAAGGGATATGAATGGAGCTGTGTTGCTGGGACTCATGGCTACATGGCGCCTGGTGAGTTTTCTGAAGTTTTAAATTAACCATCACTTTGTTTTTTTTTTTTTACGTTTTTACTTCAAACTGAATTTTTATTTGTTGTGATTATCATGTGATGTGATGACTGTAGAGCTTGCTTACACCTTCAAGGCGACTGAGAAGAGCGATGTGTACAGCTTTGGCGTGGTTCTTCTAGAGTTAGCGACGGGTTTTCGACCAGTGGAAGACGAGTTTGGAGAGGGCAAGGACATCGTTGACTATGTGTTCTTTAAGATTCAACAAGATGGGAGGAACCTTCGGAACGTGTTGGACAAGCAAGTTTTGTCAACTTACGTAGAAGAAAGCATGATTAAGGTTCTGAAAATGGGTCTTCTCTGCACTACAAAGCTTCCGAGTCTTAGACCAAGCATGAGAGATGTCGTGAGAAAGCTTGAGGACGCTGATCCATGCGTCTCCAATTCTCTAGACAGAACCGGAAAGATTACAGTATAGGTTAATGAGTCGAGTTAAGTTGATTACCTGTTTTGGTGAGATTAGTCACAAAAGTGTGTCGGTTTGTTCACAACTACGAGAGACTATTTCTACGTTTCTATTAAATTTGCAGCGAAAAGTCAAGAGTTATTTATCCAGTAAAACATTAAAAAAAAAGCTAAATAAATACAATTTGACCCAAAAAAAAGAAAAAAAAAAGCTAAATAAATACAAAGTATACTGTAAACCAGGTTCTTGTCAAGCAATCTCATAAACACAATGATATGAGCCCGTTTTGCGTGAGAAACCCAAGCTTCCTCTTAATCCTAAGCTTTGTTTTAGAGATTAAAGTTAACTTTTGAAAGGTTTTTTATTATTAGTCATATGAAATCTTTATAAAGAGATAAAATTTAATGGTAAAAAGAAAAATGCCTAAACCTAATGTAAGGAAACATTAAAACCAATGATAAAAGGGAAAATCATCAAAACTCTTAGTGCACAGTATCATAATCAATCCTAATTCATAAACTAAGAATACCAACGCTTATTAATTAAGTTGTCTTAATTGAATTGTAATTAATCTATCCGTAGTTATTAATACGAATAAGGAAATAAAGAATTCTAGTTTTTATATAATGCATTGATTGTGATTGTGTATCAGCTGTCTTAATAATTTTAAGTTTTTTTTTTTTTTTGGAACGCATCTTTCATTCAATCTAAAGGTTACATTGCAAATAGTTCAGCAGAACAGAATGCATACTTTGCCAGCGCATCTGCATTAATATTACAGGCGCGGGAAATCCAAACAAAGGAAATAGAAGAAAACGTTGCATCAATAGTGGTGATGTCAGCCACAATGCCATAGATTTCAGAATGGACTGCTCCAGAGATGGTGAATAACTGAATATAATGTGAGGTGCAGAGTGCAGGTGTTCTAAAGATCTTAAATCATGCAAAAGTTGACGCTTCGTATAGTGTACACAACACAATACACAGAGTGGATCTGGCTTATAATCTCATTGTGTTTTGTATCTAGAGTTTAATTTTTGTTATGCTGAGATTCTAGTAATTAAATAACTACTAAATATGAGGGTTTTCTATTACATGACAATGTGATGACTGGTATGGTGAGGTATCATATAATCACCGGTTTGTTTATCTCTTTTTGGATTTTAGATCTGATGTAATCACCCGTGTTTGGTCGATAATGTGTGTTTGGATAATAAAATTTGAGGCGACAAAAAAAAGGAACCATGGCATGTTCGCTAAAGAAAACTCAAACCCTGCAACCTATTTGTATAGCTAATTACAGATTGCACTGTCTCTAGGGAAATATATACTATAAAGGATGACTTTGACTCTTTTTACAGCTAGCTAAACTCCCATGCTGTAACTATTATCTGCACTACATATCATATAATGTTTAAATAAGATCCCTACAATTCCTTTTTTTATAGTTTTGAATGGAACTATGATCAATATTAGTCCCACTCCCAGC
>NC_027753.1:36022464-36034713 GCF_000695525.1 Brassica oleracea var. oleracea
GGGGGGGGGGGGGGGGAGGGGGCTGTTCCATGGATTTATAATAGCATGTGATGGCTGATGAGGTTATTCATTTGAGCCCAGAAACACGTACTGTTGTACCCTATATATATTGACATATAAAACATCTAGTCATTCACCGATTGTTTTTATATTCTAACTAAGACAAAACTTATAGATAGAATATTACGAACATAACACATGATTCGAACAAGTACAGTCCTCGGGTTGGAATTTCAGGTAGCGGAGTTTCCGCTTAAACCACATGCTAATCTCAGCGAATTATTTTAAAATGTAGATTAAGATTATATAAATCAAGATCTAAATATCTATAATATACTAGCAAAACACTTTTCTTTTTTTAATTGTTTTTTCCTGTTTTGAAATATTTAGTTACTGTGAAACTAAGCATCATTTTAGAGTGCGGTAATATATAACACCGTTAGAAAAAGGTAGAGGAAAACTGATAAATCAAATAAAATTCATTTAATATATGCGCCCCATAATCCAACGAAGATATGGCCACGACATTGCGAATAATTTACGAAAAGTTAGACTAAATAATTACGTTCTTAAGTTTGAGTAATTGATCAAAATAAAGACGTGTAACTAATAAGGACATGAGAAATGTAGAGGAGCGTACATCAAACTGCATACGACAAAGGAAAACTTGCGACGTGTTATTTGAGTATATGTCCCCGAGTAAATTAAGAATTGAAAAATCGTTGTTACAGTGTAGTGTCCTAGATTATTTTGGGTTCGATCATAGTTTAATTCAAGTTGGATAGGAATATGATAAAATTGTATCAATAAAAACTGTTATTTACTGGAAATTATCACACCCCACAAGAAAAAACCTCTTCGGTTTTAGTAAAAAAAGTGCTCAGATATTGACATTTTAATATTACAAACCATCAGAAACCAAAAAAGCCGTATGGAATGTCTTGCTGGAAATTAGGGTCATTATCGAATTTTGAAATTTTATTGAGCCGATAGAAAACTATTTAGATATGTAACTATTCGTATTTATATATTCAAGCTGTCGGGCTGAATCAACTAGTTATAGTGTATAGAATACTAGTTACGGATGGGGAGTTTATATATACTCCCTCCATTTTCTTATAAATGACGTTTGGAACAATGGTTTTGTTTCGGTATATTTGACGTTTACGGAAAAGAATGCAAAATAAAATGACAAAGGACTATATTTACCCTTATATTTACTCTATTCCATGTGTTTTACGAGACATAATAATCCATTAATGAAGGATATAAAATGATTTATATTGAATGCATTAATTTATGTGATAATTTCCAAAACCTCATTTAAAGAAAAACAGAGGGAGTACAAAACATTGATAATGCATAATTCATTTGTCCAAAAAAGGCATTTCAAAATTCATTACTATTCTTACAGAAATGCATGATTTTATTACTAAACAATAATGTACTAGGTAGTAACCCGCGCCTTGCGCGGGATGAGATTATTAATTTCGTTTTTAAATAAAAAGATATTAGTTATGTTTAATCTGGATATCGGTTCGGTTCACATTGTTTTCGGTTTTTAGTCTCATAAAATATAATTACCATTCTAAATTCATATTTATTTTTCTTTGTTCGATTAAAATGTGTGAAGTTTTGATGTTCAATGGTTTTATTTTACAATTTTTAAACGAATGCAAATCAAATCAAATGTAAATAATAGTTGAAAAAAGACATTTAATATTATTTTTGTTGTTTGTACAAACAATGTTGGTGATGTTTTAAGATTATGTATTTTATATAAGATAATCTAATATTAGTTGTGTTGTTTGAACTTTCATATATGTTAGACATAATATAAAAAGTTGTATATTTATACTCATAGAAATTTGTTTTTATTGAGTTTAATAATATAATTTTTATTAATTGTAGTTTTTATATAATTTATTTTTAATAGTTATTTTTATTTTATTTTATTTTTTAATCCCTTAATTTTAATATAATTTATAAAGTAAAACAATTTGATTTTTGAATGGATATTGAGATTTTTATCTTTTTATTTCTATGTTATTGTTTTAAAAATGGATATTAAGAAAATACACAAACTAATTTTAAAACAAATGGACTGTTGTAGGTTTTAAACCCAACATACCTTAATAAAAATGGACCATGTATTAATGAATCATTGAGTGAAAAGTTGATTAGAATCTTGGAACAACCTTGTGAAAGAAATGAATCAAACTGATTCACCAGATCCTTTTTGATGGAAGCGTTAATCTCAACATCCTGCAGAATATAAAAAAAATCGAAACATAGAATCTGAAAATTAAGCATGCAAATTTTTTAAAACTTAGTAATATGAAGAGTAAAGGATGCCTACATTAGAGTCGATTAGAACCATCTCAATGGTTAGACCACCAGCAACAATACTGCTACCACAAACGTATGATCTTCCTCCTAATCTTCGACATTAACCTGAATGGTTTCAAGTCAGACACAAAAGTTATTGCAGCCATTATAGGAGAATGAGATAAATTTTGTAAGATTTTGAGTTTATGGAATAACTGAAATGAATGGGAGAAGCGAGTCTTATATAGTTTTACTATACCTAAGGCAATTCACGATGTATCTCCGTATAATACCAAATTTAATTGCATATCGTTTACCTTGTCAAGCAATCTTCGATATATATATTGCCATAACCTAAAAATGAGAAATATATGCCATCTAATATCATTAATTTACATTGCCAATCACTCACGACAATTAAATATTGTCCAAACCCATACGAAAACGGTTTAATTCGGTATGTGTACACTTGATTGATATCTTTTTAATATTCTTAACCATAATATTCTAATTTCGTCTAGGACAACCTTTTCATTCTCTTAAAACACACAAACTTAGGTTACGTGCATGAATAAACAATGTAAAAGAGGACTCCAATATGTATAGCATCAACAAAATCTTGCATTAAGGATGATAAGCTATAACACAAACATTGTTTTCTTCTTAGGTTGTAGATAAAGAAATTTTCATCTCTTACGTGCGTGTGAGATTTCTATAAACGGCTGATTGTTGTTTTCTCGATAAGTATTATAATCAATGTCATTGATAGAAGTGAGAGTGTATACACTACAACGTCAGGTAGCATTGTAGAAATCGTTTTCGTTAGTGTATAACCCGCTTTTACAATGATAGCTTCTTGGACTGCAAGAGTCTACAGCAATCTGAGCGTCAGTATTGGCAGAATACTACTTAGGTCCTTTCTCATTGTGATGCTACAAGTAACTACCAATGTCAAGTTTTGCATATTTGCTGAAGCCTTTACCATTCAAGTTGCTACCACGAATTTTGTCTCTGAGTACTTATATTGTCTTTGGTGGGGTTTAAGAAATCTAAGGTATAACAACTTGATCCAAAATACTTATGGTGTATAAATTAAGATTATCTGGCGGTTTTGTTTTATAGTTCTTATGGCCAGAATGTAATCACAAGTGTATATTTTGGCGAGATCCTGTTCTCTATTACAATTTGTATTATTGGGTTGATTCTCTTTACACTTCTGAACGGTAACATGCAAGTAAGCTTCAAAACTTAATTTTCATGACTATTTGTTTTTTGTTTTTTTTTTTTCTAACGAAAGATATTGTTTAACTTTGTGGAAAGACATCATTACAATCGATGTCCGTCAGAGTTGAGCAATGGAGAGTTAAGTGACAAGACACTGAAGAATGGATGAAGTATCGTCAACTACGTCCAGAGCTTCAAGAACGTGTTCGTTTATTCGTTCAATACAAATGGCTTGCATCCAGAGGCGTCAATGAAGAATCAATCCTCCAGTATTTACCTACAGATTTACACCGAGAGATCCAACGCCATCTCTGTCTCGCTCTTGTCCGATGGGTACATACATCAACTATCTCCTCACAAGATTTGATTGCTTTTTATTTCATAAAATCACAATATTTTCCCAAATACAAGATCACAATACAATTTCTCTCTCTGCTCAAGTTTCAAGACGAAACGTTTCTCTGCTTTACCCTTGATAATTATCGGCATGAGCTAAATCACAGAAACGTGCATGTGATTAATTGAATCAAAATAGGAAAGTTTTTATCACCATTTTATTAGGAGCTCTATCAAGCTGACACATGGCCAAGGTAATGTGAACGCATTAAAGTCAATGTTTCTCTTTTAATATATAAGGGATTATGTGAAGCCGTGAAGTAGTATATTTTTGAAATAAACGTGAGAAGACACCAATCTTTGGAGATCACTATGTCAACTAATAACTTAACCCATTTGATATAAGAGAATAAATTGATTCATCGTGGATTTAATCAAGTGTAGTTTATTAAAGGTTGAGATCAAGCTTGACGGGAAACAAGGACATTGGAAATGGAACTGCTGCAGAAAGCTACTCAACTTTTTGATCGGAATAGAGAGAGAAAGAGCACTTTGGATTGGTTTATTGGGAAACGAAAGAAGACAAGTGTTTGAGACTATTATGAGAGAGAGACGAAGAGTGTTGTGTGAGCCACTCACATGGCTCACTCTTCTCTCGTTCTTTTTTCAAATTTACTTGACTCCGTCGCCAATATATAGCAGCTCTAACCAAATTTTTATAGTTTATGAAATAATGATATAAGTTGTGTGAATAAAATATAATATGCGTAATATGTATTATATACAAAATGCCATGCAGTTTAATTGATCATCTTTCAGATCTTGACCCTGTTTAGTGATGTTTTTCTTTCTTCAAATTGACGCTGTGCCTGCTCTTGTAGATGTCTCATGTTATATCAATTAGAGTTTTCACGACCTTGAAAAAAAATAACAGATGATTTTTTCAAGCTTTGCAATCGTGGAATAGTTTTTTCCTACTAGGATACTTACTTGGATGGTTTTGAAAGTATTGTATCCTTTCCGGGCGAGAAAAAGTTCGAAGAAATATAGGTACACGGAGGAGACAAGAGAATCATAGCTAAAGATTTATTTTGAGATCCTTCGGATTCTTCTAAAGATTTATTTTGTTGGATCCTTCACATTTAAGTTGTTGTCCCTCTCGGTTGGTATAAGTAAACAACCAATTTTGTTACATAGCAACCCTAACTCCCTAAGTCGTATCATAGCCATCATTTTTTTACATCTTCTCTTCCGGATTAAAGTTCGATGATTTTAATTAGTACAATGGTTAAATCAGACCAATGGAAAGATGACACACACATAGCTAGTTAATTAATACTGTATACAAATTAAAATCATCGAACTTTAGGTTGTAAAAGCTATGTCTGTGACACACATAAGTTGGCCATTGGTCTAGCTATGTGTGTGACACACATAAGTTGGCTATCATTTTCTTTAGTTTTTACATATGTCAACGTCAATAATACTTTGTTTGAACGTGATATGATTACATTAGTAAAGTAATTACCCCACACACCGAAATGTTATTCCTACTGTTATCCGTGAATTTTGCTTTATGATTAATTTGGACCGTGTATGGAAATTAAATGCGACTGTTAACTCTTGCCATTAACAAACTCAGTTGGCCTAAAGGTAGTTGAGGGCCAGATCCAATACGCTTCCCGCAGGTTCGACTCGCGCTGGCTATCCGAGCTGCCTTAAATGGTAAGAATAAGAATACGTGGAGTACCGTGGGCCCGTAGGAATAGTCGGTTGACCACGATCGCGGGATCACCCCACGTTAACTAAAAAAAAAAACTCTTGCCATTTCTGGATGCATGTTTTTTTTTTAATTTGAAAGATGGACTGCTATGATCACCATTTTCAGAACATGCGCATACTTATGATAGTCATATAAACTCTTATACTCCAAATCATTTCGTATTAAAAAAATAAATGCATGAAGGGGCCAGAAGTAGAGAGTCGAAAACGGCTAAAAGGTAACTTTCATCTCTTTTCATGTTTTCTCTTAATTTATATACAAGTAGGTTGTTTAAACGGGTAATTGATTTTAAGGTTGATTATATATAGCTTCATCGGAATTTGTTGTTTTGCTAGTATTCCTGTTATTAAAGACGTTTTAACAACCAACTCGTTGGTGGTCCTGTGGTGTTTGTTCCACCTTATTTTTACAGATTGAGTTATGCATTTCTAATCCATTTGGAAGAAATGATTTATGCTCTAAATGATATCATATATCAAAGGGTTAATTTCGGGCCTCCAAATTTTTTCTTATGTATAAACAAAACGTTTGAACCAAACATTGGTGAAAAACTGAATATATGTTATCTTTTAATCGAATATACATAATTTTGTATATGCGTTTTTACATTAGCAGCGGATTTAGTATACACCAGTATTAAATATACGGAATGTATTTTCACATATATGATACCTATGTGATATGATGTACAGTGAGACTATCGTTTACGCTATAAAGCGTCTTCGTACGTAAAACAACAATATAGTTGCGCATATACAAGCTACATACATATGCACGTACGATGACTCTCATATCATTTTAAATGTCCAAAACATAGCAACAATGTTTACTATGAAATTGTGTGGTTGTATGTGCACGTATTGATAAATTTATGTTTCCAGTTTTTGTTTAAAAGAAAATATCCACCATACAATTTCAGAATAACCTTGCCAACGCAATTTAAGTAAGATGACGATAAACAAGACTTCATAACGTAAAAAGATTTACAAATTTCAAGGATGATATAGCATATGTCACCTAGATTACATAGAATATACGTATATCATCTACTATTTATGAATTTTCTAGATATCGTTCTGTTTGTCGTCTTACACTACACCATTTTCAAGCCTTCTTATAATCTATGCTAAACCGATTTTACTTGTACTGTACTGAAGATTTCTTGTGTTTCTCTATTAGTTTGCATAATTAATTAATAAAACATTTTTTTCAGGAATGTGAAATTTAGATCTTCTAATATAGAAGCATTAGTAAACTTTCAATGAAGCCACTAAAATTAAAAGACCTTTCACAATCATTCATTCCGTTTAGTATCCATATTTTCCCGACAATTGCCTCTTATACAAAGGTTATAAGCAAATAAATGAATGTCTCTATACAAAATTATATTTATTCAACGTTGTTAAGATTATGTACTTCTAAAAAGCCAAAATTTTACTTATAATTAGTATATATCCATTTATACAATTTAATATACATACTTGTTGGTTTGAAAATGAATTTCAACTCTATAAACTATAAACCACCAGATACAATATATGTATCTATAAAGGCAATAAGCTCTAGGACATATGCATGATTTAAGCCCTTTATCAAAAAAAAAAAAAGACATGCATGATTTTTAATGTTCTTACAGTTATTCCATTACGAGTAGGATTATGTGATTGATGAACGATATGAGTTAATAAAAAGAATAAATCAGCGGTCGTAGTCTCCGCATCATTCGCGGGAAAAAAATTACTCGTATAAATAGGCCTAAGATTTCGAACTGATACATAGAAACAACAAAAAAAACTTGGATTTATATATATCTCTATCTATACGCATTACCACGCAGACGCACCATAGAAGCAAAATATTAATTGAACACCTAAAAGGTTATAGATATACTACCCCAATAATTATTATAATTAATCCCAAGCAGTTCAGAATTATTTTTACTGATTTTAACTTTCATTAATCTTAAAAAAAATTGAATTAATTTTAGTTTTCATTTGATTATAGCGACGCATCTGATATACGGCAAAAAACATTAATTCATAGCAACGTATAAAGTAGAGAGTCTTGAGACTTCAACTTGTTATATCTCTCTCCTAGAACATGAGTGTAACTAGACAAAGCCCCAAAGCCTGCCAAAACACACAGAATCTTTTCTCTGGGTTTGCGGACCGGTCTATAGTCTCACGTGCAAAACAAAACATACAACATATCTCTCTATATCTTCTACTCTTTAGCTCAGTTGATTCGATTTTCTTTGGTACTTATTCTGTTACTACGAATATATATCAGCCTTATACCCTCACAAGCTTCTCCTCTCTTCCATCCATCTAAACCACGATCTTGTTTGACCTTCTTGTTTCTTTTCTCTTTCCTTTTTGTTCTTCAGTTTTGCTGAGTTTTTAGAGAAATCTTTTCTATTAATCTTTTTATTACTGTAGAGGTATCATTACAAGTTTAATTTGCCTATAGTGTGTCTTTACCTTTTGACTTGTCTTCCTCTCGAAGCAAAAAGAGAGAGACAATCACTTTCTGTCTTTCTTTTCTCTCTCTCTCGGACCCTTTTCATATTTTTTTTAGTATACTTTCAACTAATTTTGTAGCTAATTATGGCCTTAGAGGCTGTTGTTTACCTGCAAGATCCATTGTCCTACAGCTCCTGCAAAGACTTTCCGTTTCACGATTTATACTTTCAACAAGGAGAAGATCAAGATCCACTAGACACCAAGAATAACATTAAGCTAGGGCAAGAACAAAGACAAGGGTTTGGGAGTATTAACTACAACGGTAAAGGCGGAGATAACAGTGTTGATTATAGTTACAACGATCAGGTGGATCTTCAGTGGCCACCACACGAGCTTCCTTATGGATCTACCGTCGACACCAAGAACCATCCTCCGCCCTCGGATATGGCGGCTACCGGAGGAGAGAGGAGGAAGAGGAGAAGGACTAGGAGTAACAAGAACAAAGAAGAGATCGAGAACCAGAGGATGACTCACATCGCCGTCGAGAGAAATCGGCGGAAACAAATGAACGAGTACCTCGCCGTTCTCCGTTCTCTCATGCCACCTTGTTATTCTCAGAGGGTTAGTCTCTACATACAATAACTATATATGTATATGTGTGTGTGAGCGCGTGAAATATGATATTTTCTTCACGCGTAGAAGTAAAGAAACGATAAGAAAGAAAAAGCCAAAGCCTATATGTTATAGACTTCTAGTTTCATGAGGACATACATAGGCTATATGCATGTATATGTGCATACGTTTAGACATAAGTTTGATAAAAAAAATGGATGAATGAATGAAAGCCGTTATGTTGACTCAATAATTGATACAAAGAATGTTATTGTTTTCATAATATAAGATCATGTGTCTATAGATATTTTTTGTAGTGGAATTGTGGGAGCATAAATAAAAGTCTTGAACATCATTGCCTAAAAAGTAGTGTAGATATTATATATGCATGATAAATTTGTGAAAATATTCAAATATTAAAACAAGGTGCGAAATATAAATGTTTATTGCTTTGAAAATACGTCTTGCAATTTCTATGAGCTAAACCTATGGTTGGTGATGGTTAAAGGGAGATCAAGCGTCAATAGTAGGCGGAGCCATTAACTACCTAAAGGAGCTTCAACATCAGTTACAATCAATGGAGCCTCCGGTAAAGATCACCGCCACAGAAGACACCGGAGCCACCGCCGCCTCCGCCGGCGACCAGAACAACACAATCTCCGCCAGCTCATCCGGACCGTTCTCAGATTTCTTTGCATTTCCTCAATACTCGAGCCGGCCTTCGTCGTCGTCTGTGGCTGAGGGGACGGCGGAGATAGAGGTGACGATGGTGGAGAGCCATGCAAGTGTGAAGATACTTGCTAAGAAGAGACCGAAACAGCTTCTTAAACTGGTGGCATCGATACAGAGCCTACGGCTCACACTTCTTCATCTCAATGTCACCACTCATGACAACTCTGTCCTCTATTCTATAAGCCTAAAGGTACTTTTTCTCACTTGTTGGATTTTTGTTTTGTTTTTGTTTTCAATATATATTTAGCTTCATAAGGAAATTAAAGTTAGGGTGACATATAATACCGTATATAGGGTTTTATATTGTGTTTCAAATCCAAATTAAAGTGGTTTAATGGATCACTAATATAAATATATAACCACTGTTCTGATTGCTAGTTACATGGGTCAATGATTCATAGATTCTTTTCCCATCACGGAAGTTTTATTAATTTGTGTGTTTTTGTCGCACATTTAATTAATTTGTCCCTCATTCGTACGTGTTGAGATTTTAATGTCTGGGCCAAAAAGGTTTTGTATAACAACAATGAAAATCGTTCGTTTTTTTTTTACTTGGTTAGTGCCGGCTTCAATTATTGAGGGGTCAAAATCATCATTTTTATTTATAAAAAAATGTGTCAAAATAATGAATCTTGTAAGAATCAGGGACCAAAAAGATGACATGCCTATGCATGTGTGTTAGTCTGCTAGATATGTGTACTGTGGAAACTTTCGTGGTCACAGAACTGTGGATGTACTGTGCACGGCAGAAACGAAATGACGCCACTTGTTTCGGTACAGATTCATAAGACATTGATTAACCCGGAGTTCTTAGAATAAGGTTTTTAAAGCATGATTAACCCGGAGTTCTTATGATGAGTTTTTTAGCGAAAGTTAAGAAACGGTTTCTTAACTTTTAACTAAAAAAGCTAAGAACCGGTTCTTAAAACCTTATTTAAGAACTTGTTCTTAACTTTTTTAGTTAAAAGTTAAGAAACAGTTTTTTAACTTCCGCTAAGAACCCTGAGTTAATCATGCTCTAAGCTTCTTCCTCGAAATATATACATTTTCTTTTATATTGTTCACTCTACTTTTTCTTACTGAATCACCCTTTTCACGTAATTTATATTTTTTAAGTTTTCTTTAATTTTTAATAAGAAAAATGGATTGGTTCAGGTTGAAGAAGGGAGCCAATTGAATACAGTGGAAGATATTGCAGCAGCTGTGAATCAAATCCTTATGAGGATTGAAGAAGAGTCACCCTTAAGCTGATATAGTTGAATTTTAGTTATGACACATTTAGAGGAACTCTAATTTTTCATGTGTGATAATTTACTCTATTTCTTATATTAAAATAAATAACAATATTTAACTTTTCATGGCCTTTTGTGTTTTTTACTTTTGATATATGATGATGTTTCATGCGTCCTTTGATTTTATTATCCCTATTTAGCCGCCCATCATTCAAACTGAGCATTTGCTCTCCGAGAAAATCATGGTAAGGTTGTGTAATTGTAATGGACGATGGTAAGCCACTGATCAAAGCTCCATTTCGTTTAAGAACGTAGAAGAATTCGAGAGCACCGCAAAATTAGATTTTACATAGTTCGTTTGCCTACACTATCGCCTATGGGTATGTCAATAGTATGATAATATATCAGAGGATCAAAAATTAAAACTTTTTCATATATTTGGCAAAAAAAAACTTTTTGATTTATGTTGATTTAGAAATATAAGTTTCTTGAGCAAATTAGGTTTATAATTTTTTTTTTTTTTTTCCTTAGAATATTTCTCCTTACACAAACACGAGCTGAATAGGCTTTTAAATTTCTCACCGACAATGATGCTTTGTAAGAAAGTGTATTTTTTTGTCAAGGAGAATCAGAAATGAATATGCTCATTTACTCCAGTGATTTCATGTTTTTTCATGACTGTCTTAATTATATAGTACTGAACAAATGGTTTGCAATCTCCGGCTGTAAAAAAATGTATGGGAAAATAAATCACGAAGAAAATAATTAATACGTTTACATATATATACCGACCGAGTCAAGCTACACTGCCCGCAAGAATATGAATACTGAGTACATTCCGCTTCTTAAAGTTTTTTTGTTAGAAATCGATCTAGGTGAGTAACCAAAATCTTGAAAGTATTTTAAAGGGCACCTAAACCAAACTTGCTGACTTGGAGTGGTGTGTTCATAAACTCCTATTTATTGACGAGTGATTATCTTAAACTATTAAAACAGAAGTACAAATTTGAATTAACCCTGAGTTTTCCTAAATAATTACGCCTTAATGCCACTGCTTTTAATACTCGGTTACCAGAGAAATTATAGTTCCATAATTAACCAAATTTAAACGTGATTCAAAACTAGTTATATCTCGGTTTAGTATTGCCTACACAATCCAATTATATCTATCCAAAATTCAATTAAATACTTTTATATACCAGTTGGTTTTGAAACACGTACACAATTGGTTTAGGTTATTTCTCGGCTAGTGCTGTCAACAGAATAAAATCCAACTTTTCCAAAATTCAATTGACTACTTTTGTTTGTATACCAAATTTGTAAAACTTTCCACACAAAAAAAAATCGATCCATTAGTACCTAATCAATTCTACTCATTTGTTTTTTTATATCCAAAATATATTGAAAATGCTAAAATTGGTTCCTTAATATAAAAAATATTTTCTGTCCACCAAATCTAAACTAATAAATTTGTAGCGCAATTAAATCATGTAACATTTAAAAAACCTTTCCAATTTTTAAGCAGTCATTATACTAAAAA
>NC_027753.1:36035729-36054493 GCF_000695525.1 Brassica oleracea var. oleracea
TCCATACTTATCTCAACAAACTTATTTTTAACTTGATCCTAAAGACTCGGAATGTATTAGTCTTCAATTCCTCCCCTAAACTGAAAACACTCTTGTCTTCCAGTTTAACTGCTCTTCACTTCAACTCCCATGTATCCTCTCAACTTCTCGAACACATCCAACTTCACAGCTTTGGTCATTACGTCTGCCAACTGATCTTGCGTAGAGCAATACTCCAACTCAATTATCTCATCACTTACCAGCTCACGCAGGAAGTGAAACCTTACTTGAATATGTTTGCTTCTCCCATGAAAAACAGGGTTTTTAGACAACTTGATAGTAGAACTGTTGTCGCAAAATAGAACTGTCCTCTCCCCTTGTTTACACCCAATCTCTTCCAACACATTTCTCAATCATACGGCTTGACACGCACCTGCAGCAGCTGAAACGTACTCGGCTTCAGTTGTTGATAGAGTAACTATAGGTTGCTTCCTTGATGCCCACGAGATTGCTCCTCCTCCGTTCATGAAAACATACCCTGAAGTGCTTTTTCTATCATTTTCATCTCTAGCGTAATCACTATCAACAAAGCCCATCAGTTCCTCCTTGTTGTCGGACTGATACTGTATCCCATACTCCATTATTCCTTGAACATACCTCAGAATCCTCTTCGCAGCAAGAAGATGTTGCTCGGTTGGTTTCTCCATGTACCTGCTCACAAGATTGATTGAATATATGAGGTCAGGTCGTGTAGCAGTGAGATATCTCAGGCTCCCAACTATCTGCTTGTACAGCGTTGCATCAACTTGTGAACCTGCTCCTTCTTTGGTAAGCTTGCAGCCTTGTACTGTTGGATTCCTGTTGAGATTAGTTGAATGATTAGGTGGGTTTATGACAATGGTACATGTAAAACCCAAGAAAATTATAAATTATTTTATAAACAATAAAGTCAATTAACATATTTTATCTCATATAAGTTAAAATATAACATATCATCTAATACTTATTTATTTATTATTAAGCGCCAAAAAATAAATTCGGCATAAATAATGAATAATTATAATAAATAATATCTAAACAAAACAAATAAATAATAACTCAACATTAAGAGATTAGATATCTTATTTTATTTCCAACACATTATATACATAATAAACAACTAAAACAAATAACAATTAAAAAAACTAATAAAATTGATGCATTTAAACTATAAAATCATATTAAACATTTGTAAATCGTAAAAATATATACAATGAAGAAAGTTTGAACTATAAAAGTTTAAACCCGCGCGGGCGCGCGGGTCATGATCTAATTTACCTTTAAAAAACGATTGAATGGTCAAGGTGAGATAAGTGGTTAATACTCTTTATTTCTATCCGATTTGAGTGAATTATAAAAGTATTTATTTTTCTTCTCTTCTGATACCTACTTGATCCTCTGATCTCTCTCTCTTCTTTCACTTTTGGCGAATTATCTTCGTTCGTTCTCTCTGAGTTTTGGGGGTGGTCACACTTAGGGGAATTGTGGAACCCTTTCCGTTCTAGCCATGGGAAACTTTTGGTAATCTTGCCGCTGAGCCTTTTAACCATATTAGGTTTATAGGTTTTCTTTTACGGATTTTATGATCCCACACTAGTGTTAAAGATGGATCAAGAGAGAACAATGTTTCTGAATACTGTTTTTATTGACTTGAATCAAAAGCTCTGTGTTAAGAAACAGAGTAATACAACGATGGTCTTATATAGACCTTATGATCGAAATAAAAACAAACTTCTCCCTACTAATCAGCAGATCCATACTTATCTCAACAAACTTATTTTTAACTTGATCCTAAAGACTCGGAATGTATTAGTCTTCAATTCCTCCCCTAAACTGAAAACACTCTTGTCTTCCAGTTTAACTGCTCTTCACTTCAACTCCCATGTATCCTCTCAACTTCTCGAACACATCCAACTTCACAGCTTTGGTCATTACGTCTGCCAACTGATCTTGCGTAGAGCAATACTCCAACTCAATTATCTCATCACTTACCAGCTCACGCAGGAAGTGAAACCTTACTTGAATATGTTTGCTTCTCCCATGAAAAACAGGGTTTTTAGACAACTTGATAGTAGAACTGTTGTCGCAAAATAGAACTGTCCTCTCCCCTTGTTTACACCCAATCTCTTCCAACACATTTCTCAATCATACGGCTTGACACGCACCTGCAGCAGCTGAAACGTACTCGGCTTCAGTTGTTGATAGAGTAACTATAGGTTGCTTCCTTGATGCCCACGAGATTGCTCCTCCTCCGTTCATGAAAACATACCCTGAAGTGCTTTTTCTATCATCTTCATCTCCAGCGTAATCACTATCAACAAAGCCCATCAGTTCCTCCTTGTTGTCGGACTGATACTGTATCCCATACTCCATTGTTCCTTGAACATACCTCAGAATCCTCTTCACAGCAAGAAGATGTTGCTCGGTTGGTTTCTCCATGTACCTGCTCACAAGATTGACTGAATATATGAGGTCAGGTCGTGTAGCAGTGAGATATCTCAGGCTCCCAACTATCTGCTTGTACAGCGTTGCATCAACTTGTGAACCTGCTCCTTCTTTGGTAAGCTTGCAGCCTTGTACTGTTGGATTCCTGACAGAGTTACACTGTTCCATGCCGAACCTCTTCATCACTTCGCTCGCATACTTCCTTTGGTTTATGAAGATCCCTTTCTTGTCTTGTGTTACTTCAACGCCAAGAAAGTACTTCATCTTACCTAGATCAGACATTGCAAACTCCTTCTTCATTGATGCCTTGAACGCTTCTCGCATGATCATAGAACTGCTTGTGTAAATCACGTCGTCAACATACACACTTACAATCAATACGTTGTCTCCTTCAGCCTTCACAAAGAGAGTGTGTTCACAGTAACACTTCTTGAACCCCTCCTTCTCAAAATATCCCTCGATCTTACTGTACCACGCCCTTGGAGCTTGTCTTAGCCCATACAGAGCCTTGTTCAGCTTATACACCTTTCTTTCTTCATTCTTGACCTCGAAACCTTTAGGTTGCTCAACGTACACATCTTCCTTGAGCTCACCGTGTAGGAATGCACTCTTCACGTCTAGTTGATGCACACACCAACCTCTCTGAGCTGCAATACTGAGTAGTAGTCGGATTGTATCCCATCTAGCAACAGGGGCGAACACTTCATAGAAATCAACACCTTGAGTTTGATGAAATCCCTTGGCCACCAATCTCGCTTTGTGTTTGTCAACTTCTCCTTTTTCATTCAACTTGGTCTTAAATATCCATTTAACACCAATGACCTTGGAACCTTCTGGCAACTCCACTAGCTCCCAAGTATTATTTTCTTCTATCGAGTTCATCTCAGCTTCCATCGCTTGCTTCCACTTCTCGTGATGCACAGCTTCTTCAAATTTCTCTGAATCTCCCATCTCAGTTACTAGCGCCATCAAGTCTTCTTCTTCTTCCATGAACAGACCCATCTCATAGTCTCTCATCCACACAGGTCTTGTCTTGCTTCTACCAGTTCTTGTTCTCTCAGACCCTTCTGCTTCTTCTTGCACTGGATTGTTATCTTCGTTCTCATCTTGAGGTGGTGCTGGTGGTGTTGGTGGATTACCTTCTCCTTCCTCAGCTCCATTCTCATTTTCTCCTCCATTGTTTCCTACTATCTCTGTTGGAGTTGTTTCCTCCCCTTCATCGATGAATTGTTCATCTTCTTCGTTCTCTTCCCAGTCCCATCGTTCTCCCTCATCAAATCTTACGTCTTTACTGATCAGAATCTTCTTCTCCTTAGGATCATATAAGCGGTAGCCCTTTGATTCTTTGCCAACCCCAAACATGACACATTTGATGCTCTTCTCATCTAACTTCACGCGTCTTTCATATGGAACGTGTGCATATGCAATGCACCCAAAGACGCGTAAATGATCCACTGATGGCTTCATACTGCTCCACTTCTCAGATGGTGTGATGTTTCCGAGTATGACCGTGGGGCTCCGGTTCAGTATGTGTACTGCGTACTGCGTTGCTTCAGTCCAGAATCTGATAGGTACTTTCATACCAAATAACATGCATCGCACCATGTTCATCAGGCTCCTATTTTTCCTTTCGGCCACCCCGTTCTGTTGGGGTGTGTACGCAGTTGTAAGCTGTCGCTTGATCCCATTGTCTACACAATATTGCTGAAACGCCCTTGAGTTGTACTCACCACCTCTGTCAGACCTGAGACACACCAGCAGCTCACCACTTTCTCTCTCAGCAGCTGTTCTGAACTCCTTGAATGACTTAAAAGCCTCTGATTTTTTCTGTTAAGAAAGACGTCCAACACTTGCGACTATAATCATCTATAAAGTTGATTATGTACCTCTTTCCGCTTGCTGAAGTAGGTGCTATAGGGCCGCAAATGTCAGTGTGAACCAGCTCCAGACATCTACTCGCTCTCCACTTGCTCTGCTTGGGAATGTTTGATCGAATTTGCTTCCCTCTCATACACACCTCACAGACTTTTCCTTTGCTCGTAAGCTTTGGTAAGCCCAGCACCATGTCTTTGTCTGCCACTGTTGTCAGGTTGTCGTGGCTGAGATGTCCAAATCTGCAGTGCCAAATCTCCTCTGCATCTCCGATGACAGTCATCAGATTTTGTGCTTCTCCAACGCCATCTCTTGCTTCTTTCGCACGTATGATGAACATTCTGTTCCTGGACATCGTCGACTTCATGATCATACTCCTTTGTTGCTTGTGCCATACTTCACACACATCATCATCGATCACAATTCTCAGTCCCTTTTGCTGCAGCTGGCCGACACTCATCAGGTTGTTCTTGAGCCCTGGTACATAGTATACCGAGGTTATGACTTGGAAGATACCATCAATCTTTAGTCTCAAGTTCCCTCTTCCCTCGACTAGCATCTTCCTGTCATCTCCAAGCTTGACTTGATGTTGATAGCTCCCATCAAAGTCCATGAACCACTCCTTCATGCCGCACATATGGTTGCTGCATCTAGAGTCAAGATACCAAATGTGTCTTTCTTCTGGTTTCACTACATCACTTTGCGCCATTAGAAGTAGGTCCTCTTCCAACTCTGCATAGTTTGCATTCCTTTCCCATGTGGGACATTCATTTTTGAAGTGACCCATCTTGTGGCATTTATAGCATTCGATGTTGTCTTTGTTGAAGCTGGTGCTGCCTCTGCCTCTTCCTCCTCTACCACCACGGTAGGAGTTCCTTCCTTGAGAGTATCCACCACGACCTCTTCCTCCTTCCATCTTGAGCACTTGTTCTTCACTCGAATGTTTGCTCAGGTTTTGCTCGTGTACGAGCAGCGAGCTCTGCAGCTCATCCACAGTCATCTCAGTGATGTCTTTTGACTCTTCAATGGCACATACCACATACGTGTACTTCTCCACCAGAGTCCGAAGTATCTTCTCAACCACCTTGGCATCAGGTATGTCCTCTCCTAGGTTTCTCATGTCGTTTGATACCATCATAACTCTTGAGAAGTATTCAGTAATAGAGTCTCCATCCTTCATCTCCAATACTTCAAAGTTTCTCCTCAACCTCTGAAGTTGCGAACTTTGAACTCTCTTTTTCCCCTGGTACTTGTTCTTCATAGAGTCCCATATCTCTTTAGACGTCTCCTTCTTCAAAATTGTTTTCAGTATCGTCTTGTCGATAGACGCAAAGAGATAATTCTTCACCTTCAGATCTTTAAGCTTCTGTTCAGAAAGCTCCGTCTGCTGTGCTTCGGTCAGGACGGTATCTCTGTCGAACTGCACCATGCCTGTTTCTACAAGCTCCCACCACTCTTTGGACCTCAACAGATTCTCCATGAGCATAGCCCAATGCTCGTAGTCTCCGTCGAACTTTGGTATTCTTAACTCTTTTTCACTCATCTCTTCTTCTCACCACAGGTTTAGATTGTTGGCTCTGATACCACTTGTTAAAGATGGATCAAGAGAGAACAATGTTTCTGAATACTGCTTTTATTGACTTGAATCAAAAGCTCTGTGTTAAGAAACAGAGTAATACAACGATGGTCTTATATAGACTTTATGATTGAAATAAAAACAAACTTCTCCCTACTAATTAGCAGATCCATACTTATCTCAACAAACTTATTTTAACGTGATCCTAAAGACTCGGAATGTAGTTGTGACTTAGTCTTCAACTAGGCTCCTTTGCAATTCCTCTCTTGGATTGATGTACGTAAAATTGATTATTACGTATAAATATTGTTAATAAGATGAGAAGTTAATTTTTGTTTTTTTATATATTAATAATGATTTTTTTTTAAAGTTAGTTCAAGTGTTATACATTTTTATCCTTAAAAATGATTGGACGCTTTTGAAAAAAGAAAAGAAAATAGTTAATGTTTGCTTAAAAATATTTTTAATCGTCAAATGCACAGAACTAGCAGTACGTGGGATTCATGGAACTAGACGATGATGATTGTCGTATCATGAAGACCTATCAAAGATCTTTAAGAATCTATGTTTTTCACTTTCGGAGTTAAAACCAAAAGCCAGAAAAAGTTAAAAAAGGTAAAGCCTACTGATGTGATTACACAAAATAGAACATTATTCCCTCTATTATATAGCTAACTGTTCTATTTAGCATCTTTTTCATGATTGGGATTTTGAATCACCAACTTTTTCCTTAACTTTCCCGTGAGTAAAACAGTAAATATATGTTTGGATGTGATTGAAATGTTGTATTTCCGCACCCTTAATTAATACTCCCTCTTTATTTTATTACTCGATGTTTTACTCCAATGCACAAATATTAAAAAAAAAATTATTGTTTATCAAAAGTGTCACTAAATTACAATATACAATTAGTTTATTTAATTATAAATAAAAATAATAAAAATCTAATTGATTACACAGTTTTTGATAAAATTAAAGTTACATAAATTCATACAAACTTCATCTATTATGAAACAACAAATTTTTTCTAAAACATCAAATATATTGAAACGGAGGGAGTATGATCTAAATGAAAATAGACTTTGACCAAAATAAAAATAGACTTTCATTAAACTGAAAGACAAATCTTAAATCATAAACTTTCTCATATAAGTATAACCTTAATACACATCATAATAGTTTCTTACACATGAGTATAGTCCCACCGATAAAGGACGGCTTCTGATGTACCCATTATCCGATTGGATTAAAATAAGCATAATGTTAGGCCATTTGTGGAATTGGGTTCTTTATGCATATAAAGTCGTGGACCTTTACACTTTATTCTTTCATTATTTATGAAAATAACTCCTCTCAGGTCTTCACTAAAGCAATTAAGAAATATAATCTTTCGTATTAAATTTAAATTTAAAGTGACATTTTAAGAATAAAAAATTGTTAAAACAATTTAGATGACATTTTAATGTGCAATATAATATTATTTTTTGACTAATTTTGAATTGTGGCTAAATAAATAATAAATCATTACTATAAATAAACAAGTTTTTAATTTTATATGCAGAAATCTTAAATATCATAATTGTGATACATAAGGAGTAAATTTAAGATGACTAGTTAGACCAAGTAATTTTTTTTTTGGATCTCATACTCTTCCATTACTACGTGTATCATAATATGTTAGATTTTTTAAATACATTTGACATTCTTTATATGTTTGATAGAAGGATATATATATCTTCCAATATGATAGTTATATGAACTAATTGTTCTACATTTTTACTTGGTGTAACTTGTTATATGAGTCGCCAGTGAGTACTTAGTTTATGTCTGGATATGCCTCTTTGGATTCATGTTGCATATTTAGTTTCGGAATCCCGATAGGCAGATTGACATTGCAAATATTATTTTATATTTAGTATTAAAATTCAATAGTGTTGAGTATTTGGAGTTACATGCACATACACTTAAAACATTTCTGCATTGCCATTACCTCCTTTTAATACGTTCCAAAAATTGGTTTAGTAGTTAGTACTTCGTAGTAGAAGGATGATTTCTTACAGTGGAAAAATCAAACTCTTGTTCGTATTGAAGCATGATGACATCGAAGCTCGAGCTTCCGAGCAGCTTGCTTCATCCCCGATGACTCTGTTCTCTTGTCTGGTAGCGTTCTGACTCTCATTCTCGCTAGATTCTCCCGGACATTCTATACTTCCCTTGTGGCTTTTTGCACACGTAAGTGAATCAATAGTACACTCCTCCAAAACTCTAACTTGCTCGTTCGTCTCTGTTTTGGATCCAACTCCATCGTTCTCCAAACGAGATCCTGACCCTCCGGGAGCTACATCGACCGGACCAGCGCACGGTTGACTAATAATCGCTATACCAGCTCGACACAGAGGACAGTTGGTGTGTGACCTAAGCCAAGTGTCGATACAAGAGATGTGAAAAGCATGATTACATTTAGGCAACAGCCTAAGACTTTCGTCTTCTTGAAACTCATTTAGACAAACAGGACAATCTGTTCTCTCAATCAACCCATCTCCTCTCTGGTAACTACATATTGTTATCGAGTTAATGGTCGATTGTTGAAGACTTGTTGTTCTGATCAACCATATTGGATGATCCACTTGTTCCCTAACTTGAAACCCTTCATCAGATGTGTCGTCACCAAGATCTCTCTGGGACTGGTGTCTTTCGCGATGGGCTCGGTTTACGCTCTCTGTGACGTATTTAGCTACAAGAAAGAATCCTGTGAGAAGGATGGCTAAAGCCACACCTGTAACGGTGATGATGGTTATGGCTTCTGTGGAATAAGAAGGGTCTTGAGATGGTTGATAGATTGCTGAAGATGAAGCTTTGCTTGGCTGTGGAGATGACCATGGAGATAGGGTGTAGTAATCAGGTTCTTGATAGCAATTATAAGGGCAAATCGGGTCGCAGATTCCTTGTGAGCAATCTAGTGTCTTGTTTGTCTCTGATGCTAACATAGAGAAGAGCTTTCTATGTCTCTTGCCATTAAAGAACACTAAGAGAAAGGGTATTGGTTGGTTGGGTTACAAGGAATTGAGATCAAAAGAGATTTGTTAGAGCCAATGTTTAAATTGAATTATAATGTGAAGAAGATTTTGAGATTATCTTTGGGTTTCTTTCACATTCAAGATAATGAAAGATTAAAACTTCTTCTAATCTTTGGTTTAGACTTGTTCTTTTGCCAAATTGAAGCATCATCTAATTGTTTAATGAGTGCCTCGGTGGAGAGCCTTAGTCATGAAAACCATATTTTACCTTTGATGGCTTTTGACTCTTTGGTTTTCGAAGATTTAATTTAATTTTATCCTTTTTTGGCCTTCGGTAGATTATAATATATGAATGTAGTTTAGTATAATATTTTATGACTGCGATAGAGAAAAATACTGCTTTATATAAATGTTAGATCTGAATTATTTTCTTTAATATCAGAGATTAGTAGTGACACAACGTGATGTATATAGCAGGTAATACAAACTAGATATGATTTGAACACTTTGAACCGTTCTGTTACAAAATATTGAGAAAGTGCTCACCGCACCAATTGATAAGGAACAATGTATATTTTCTGTATAATATGATCCGTATAGTATTCTTATCTCGCAAAATACGAGATAAGCCCAATCAATGGTTTACAAACCAATGACCCAATCAAACCAATACCAAAAGCCAATCTCTAATTACAACCGAGACTCTTATTTATACTTGGTTTAGTCAACCTCTTTGACTAACCGACTCAACTAACTCAACGACTTCTAACGGCCTAACGGTTTCCCGCGCAAGCTCGTTGAGCTTTTCCATCCATATCATTCTGCTCCATGTCATCATCAACTTGTTTCTTCCTCAACCTCCTCCTGTAGTAGCATCTCCAGCTCCTATCAATACCCCCTCAGCGAGATTGAGCTTGTCCTCAAGCTCAAACGCTGGGTACGCTCGTGCAATATCCTTCACCCGAAGCGATGTCTTCTCATGGTCAGGCAAGCCCTTCCATTGAACCAGAGCCTCAAGATGACCTTCAGCATCGTAACGAGTGCTCTGTATGTGTTATGGCTATAAGATAAACTCCTCCGACTCCTCCAAAAGGACCGGTAATGTCGTGACCTCATGTTCCTTGCCCAATACCGGTTTCAATTGGGAAACGTGAAAGACCGGGTGTATTTTACAAGTCTCAGGTAACTCCAATCTGTAAGCTACCAGACCAATACGCTCAATAATCTTGAATGGCCCATAAAACTTTGCAGCAAGTTTCTGACATAATCGCTTAGACAAAGATTTCTGACTAAACGGTCTCAACTTCAGAAAAACTTGAGCTCCCACTTCAAAAACCAGGTCTCTTCTCTTCTTATCTGCATTGTTCTTCATCTGTGATTGCGCTTTCAACAAATGAGATTGCGCATCACGTAAAACGTCACCTCTTGCCTTTAACAATCCCTCCAAATCACTGTTAATTGTCGAGCCTTCTTTATACCATAAGAAGCTTGGAGGATCACGCCCATAAACCAATCTGAATGGCGTAGTACCCAGAGAAGTATGGTATGAAGAGTTATACCAAAACTCGGCCCAAGCAAGAAATTTATGCCACTGCTTAGGATGAGTCAAGTTAAAGCATCGCAAATATGACTCCAAACAACGGTTCACTACTTCAGTTGGACCGTCGCTTTGCGGATGATAAGTTGTACTGAACTTCAACTTCGTATCAGCTAATTTGAAGCACTCACGCCAAAATTTGCTCAAGAAAACTCGATTTCGATCTGATATGGTTAACTGAGGATATCCATGTAGGCGAACAACTTCCTTAATAAACCTCTCTGCCACAGATGTTGCTGTATATGGATGTCTCAGACCCATAAAGTGAGCGTATTTACTCAAGCGGTTAACCACTACTAAGATCACATTAAACCCTTCTGACTTAGGAAGGCCCTCGATAAAGTCCATCGTGATCTCAGACCAAATTTGTGTTGGTAAAGGAATTAGTTGAAGAAGACCCGTCGGTTCAGAGTCGAGTATTTATGCGTTTGGCATGTAGAGCACTCCGTGACATACTTCTTTACATCTTCCTTCATTCGAGGCCAGTAGAATAATTGCTGAATATGTTTTATCGTTTTCAGAATGCCTGAATGACCTCCCATCACCCCGTCATGATACTCATGTAGAATCTGTGGTATGTGAACCGAAAGTCTAGGCAACACCAAATAGTTCTTATAGAACAACCTACCAGAGACCACTGTGTATCCTTTCTTCTCAATACTTCCCACTGCTACTTCTCTCATTAACTTATGTATCTCTTCTTTCACATCGATCTCATCTAGTATATTTTGCATTTGTATTGTCGATGAAACTGTCAGTGCGAATAGAAGACCCTCTGATGTCGTCTGTCTCCCAATCATCACTCTGGACAGACCGTCAGCCACTTTATTCTCCACCCCTGCTTTATAGACAATCTCAAAATCATAGCCCAAAAGTTTCGTCAACCATTTCTGATAATCCAATGAGATATCCCTTTGATCCAGTAGAAATTTTAAGCTCTTCTGATCAGTATTGACAATCAATCATTTCCCCATCAAGTAGTGCCTCCAACGTTGCACTGCTAACACGAATGCCATCAACTCTCTTTCGTAGATAGGCTTTAGTTGCTCTCGATCTGTCAGACCATTGCTGAAATAAGCGATAGGACGTTGTTTATGCATAAGGACTGCTCCTAACCCATAGCCTGATGCATCTGCTTCGACGACAAATGTCTCATTAAAATCTGGCAAGGCCAGCACTAGAGCATTAACCATCAAATACTTAAGTGTCTCGAAAGCTTTTTGAGTCAAACCCGTCCAATCGAAGCTATCTTCCTTAAGCAAATTTGTCAAAGGTCTCGCAATGACGCCATAGCTCTTTACAAACTGACATAGTATCCTGTGAGACCAAGAAAGCTTCTCAACTCTTTAACCGATCTCGGAGTTGGCCAATTCTGCATTGCGACAGTCTTTTTAGGATCTGTTGCTACTCTTTCTCTTGAGATAATGTGTCCCAAGTATTCCACCTGCTTCTGATCAAACAAAAATTTCTTTTTGTTGGCGTAAAGTTGGTGATGTCACAATACTTGCATAACTTTCTTCAGATGAATCTCGTGTTCTTCAACTGTATTACTGTACACGAGTATATCGTCAAAGAATACTAGGACGAACTTCCGCAAAAATGGCTTGAAAATTGAATTCATCAGCGCCTGGAACGTGGCTGGTGCATTACTCTGTCCAAATGGCATGACAACGAATTCATACTGCCCCTCATGAGTTCTGAATGTTGTCTTTTCGATGTCATTTTCCTCCATGCGAATCTGATGATATCCTGATCTCAAATCCAACTTCGAAAAAATCATTGCTCCGTGTAACTCATCAAGCAATTGATCTATAACCGGGATATGAAACTTGTTTGGAATAGTACCTTTGTTGATAGCTCTGTAGTCTACACAGAATCTCCAACCCCCATCTTTCTTTTTAACCAAGAGAACATGACTTGAATACGGACTTCTACTTTCCCGAATCAAATCTGCTTCCATCATTTATTTCACCATAAGTTCAATCGTTGTCATGTGTACATGAGGATAACGATAAGGTCTTCCCGCAATTGGCTTAGTGCCCTCCCAAAGTCTGATAGTGTGTTCAAACCCCCTGACTGGTGGTAAGCCTGTCGGTTCCTGGAACACGTCTTGAAACTCTTCCAACACTGCCACAATCCTCCTTGGTATTTTATCTTGTGTTTCTGATTCAGAGTTGAAAAGTGTGATCTCATTACCATCCCAATCCACTCCAGTAGTTGAATTCATTTATGTTTCTTGAGATTTCTGTTCAAAATCACCCTTCAAAGTTACTCTCTTTGACCCAATGTCGAAGCTGAGTTCTTGGTTTTCCCAATCCACTTCGCATTTACCCAGAGTTCGAAGCCACTAAACACCCAGAACTACATCCACTCCACCCGGTTCCAGAACAATGAAGTCTGCCTTGATTCGGATTATCTGTAGTAAGACCCCTTTACACATGCCTGCTCCTGTTACATTTATACTCGTTCCCATGATGATAGTAAACTGTCGAGTTTCACTAACCTGTAGATAAGCTTTGCTGACAATGTCGGGTGAGATAAAGTTGTGTGTTGCCCCACTGTCTATCAATACCACAACATTTGTTTTCCCAATCTTGCCTCTAATTTTCGTAGTTGTAGGTGATGATTTCCCCAAGAACGAATGTAAAGATAGCTCCATCACTTCAGTATATTCCTCTCCTTCATACGCTTCATGAAACTCCTCACCTTCAATTACTCAATCTCTCTTCCTTTCGTCACCACCATCACTTGAAGTTGTTTATTCTTACACACGTGAGTCTTGGACCAACGCTCTGGAAACTTGTAGCAAAAACCATTTCTTTTCTTGTGCTCATACTCTGCGTCAGATAGTTTGATAGGAGGACCCCCTTTCTCAGAACCTTTCTGTTGCCTTTGACGGTCACTCTGTTTCGGAGTAGCTTCTGGTAATGCTGGACGTTGTTTCCAATTAGATGAACCTCCTAAGGAAGCCGAACGCTGCCAAGAACTACTTGATTGTTTCCCTCCTTTACTCTCTAAACCCTTCGCCGCCGCAAACATTCTACAAAATTCACTGTCCTCCATTTTGATAATTGCTTCAATATGATCAGGTAATGTCTTTGGCTCCTTCATTTTGATGACTTCCTTAAACTCTTGCTTCAACCCGTTGAAGAATATATCAATCAAGTTTTCTTCTGCCAGCTTCACCTGATGAGCCAATGCTTGAAATTCCCTCACATATTCTGCTAACGATCCAGTTTGTTGTATACCGAAGAGATGCTTCCCTGGTGTTTTCTCAAATGACTCAGCAAAACGAGCCAACACTCTTCGTTTGAACTCACACCAGTCGTGAAATGGATGGTAATCCAATTCGTAGTTGAACCAGCTCAAAGCATCTTCTGTCAGACTTAGCGAAACCAACTCCATCTTGTAATCTGGACTACACCTCATGACTCGGAAGTATCGTTTTGAGTTCGCAATCCAATCAAAAGGATCTGATCCAGAAAACATCGGCATCTCGACCTTCTTATACAAACCTTCTCGATTCTCAGATCTATACTCAACCGGCCGATAACCTAGCTCGTTATTCCCCCGGTTTGGTTCCAAGATTGGATTATGTACCTGAGAATGATATTGCGATGACGGTGGGAGATGATTCGCTTGTTGAGCTCCACTCGACTCTGCTTGCACCGGTCGTTGATTCAGTGAAGCTAACAGCGTTTGAATGGAAGCTTCGAGCTTATCAATCTTAGCTTCTGATGCTTTCACCGTCGCCGAAATCGACTCCGTACTCTTCTCATTTGACGCGGCGATTCGGTTGACACGATCGTCTAAGTTATCGAACTTCCGATGTAACTCCGCCACCGTCGTATCAAGAACGCCGATCCTCTGCAATGATTCCTCCAAACGTGTCATCGTCGTCATCGTAATCGCGTCTCAAAGTGCTCACCGCACCAATTGATAAGGAACAATGTATATTTTCTGTATAATATGATCCGTATAGTATTCTTATCTCGCAAAATACGAGATAAGCCCAATCAATGGTTTACAAACCAATGACCCAATCAAACCAATACCAAAAGCCAATCTCTAATTACAACTGAGACTCTTATTTATACTTGGTTTAGTCAACCTCTTTGACTAACCGACTCAACTAACTCAACGACTTCTAACGGTTTCCCGCGCAAGTTCGTTGAGCTTCTCCATCCATATCATTCTGCTCCACGTCATCATCAACTTGTTTCTTCTTCAACCTCCTCTTGTAGTAGCATCTCCAGCTCCTATCACAAGGTCTTTTATATTGCCTATTAAACGTTAACGAGGTCTTGGTTTAACAAAAGATTAAACATAAAACTAGCAAGAGCTGCTTTTGCCAAAACATCTGCTCCAACATTTGCATGCAGTACGAGAAATAAATTTAAAGGATCTTGCCCGACACGAGGGTAGAGATCAAGACATTTGAATCTGAGCAGAGAAGAAGGTTGGAATGGTTCATTGTCAGGACAGATCGAAGAGCATCTCGCATAGCTAGAGCTTCAGCAACAAGGGCCGAGATGACATCAGAGCGGCCAGAAAAGCCATTAGAAGACCAAGATCCTTCAGCGGTGACAAGGGTCCATCCCACTCCTCCGCAGTTAGAAATCTCATTCCACGCCCCATCAGAACAACAGACCGGCGTGAAGTGAATTTAATTCTGAAAGCGCAAATGCGTGAGTTGTAGATTATAACTTAGGCATTTCAAATTTCAACATGGATACCTCGTTTTAGGAAGATCTTAGAAACAAAACTAATATTTTACTAAGATTTGGCTTGCTGTCAATATTAACAACTTGGTTTTCGAAAATACCCTTTGTATTCCCCCTCTCAAGTCTCCTTTGTGTAATGAAAATTCTTTTATTTTCAGGAAGCTTCTTTATATTCTTAACAATTCAAACATGTGAAATTTAATGGGCCTAAACTAAAATCATTCTCACAGTTTAAACAGGCCTATAGTCTTCTGCTGTCAGAAAAAGAAGAGATAAAGAGGCGTATATGAATCTGCTACAAAAATATTGAGTGTTCTGGCAAAAGCCGAAGACGAATCATGAATTATGGTCTGGTTGATATATTACTTTTATGTGGGCAGCCTGATGAACTAGTTGCAGGGTCTCTATCATATCACATCCATCCTTTATCTTGCAGCTTTCTGGTGAGAAAAGTTTTGTTTTTCAAACAAACTACCACCTTTTTAGTAACTTAGATTTTAGATTTAGTATGACTGAAGCATTATTACACCTTTTTTCAACAAAATTACACGTTTTGCATTGAACTGATTTTGAAAAGAGAAAAAGTTATTTGTGTATCTTGTCATACTAATTGAATATTAGTTAGTCCCTATTAGAAATCAGCTATAGTAGAGCAAACATTTTAAATATATCAAGGTGACAAGGTCTAGGACTCGAAGACATGGTCACGTATCCACTTTCTTTTGTTAGTGTGAAGAAATTAAGTAAAGTAATATAATTTTACGTCACATACTCGATTTCAGTTGTTGAAAAGCCTAGTGATTGCTCGTAAGAAAAGTTAGTTCATCTTCTTTTGGTTTGGTCAATCGTATTGAATCATAAGGGGATTTTGATGACATATCGTGATTATTTTGGTTTGCATCATCATTATCTTCTTACAAAAGACCCTTTGAGTGTTCATGATCTGTCACCAAACCTCATGACCCCATATTCTTGAGGTGTTCCTTTGTTGAGTATGTTTAAAGCTAAGATGAGAGGAGGAACAAGTCTTTATCCCAAATTATGAAAAAGATGTCAAAACTGAAATGATGAAAACATTAGTTGGAGGGCAAGTGGACCCAACTCTCTACTAACTCCAACATACCTGTGTGGTTCCATTCTCTCTATAAATTTACTTACAACTCACAAGGATTTTAATTAAGTCACTTAATTTTTCATTTAAAATATACTGTTACACTCATACACAAGAATGGCAAACTCGAATACACTTGTTGGTTGCCTTGCCATCGTCTTCTTTACTGCTGCTGTCTCACCTGCCTCCTCAGCCACTCATTCCGTGGAATGGTCGCTCGGGAATGACTATAGCTCCTTGGCTTCCGGAAAACCCTACGCCGTTGGCGATACAATCGGTATATATATAGCCTCTCTATTATGAATATTATTTGCTTGTACTAATATATGCATTTGCATGTACATCATAAATTTTCACACTAATTAAAAGCATTTCCAACTATATTTCATTTTTTCACTTCAAAATGAAGTTTACAGAAAAATCTTTTCAATTTTCATTATATTTTTCATTCTGTAATAGAAATGATTACTCTAAAAATGAAGTAAAGCATTTTTTACTTATTACTTCATCCTCACTTTAAAATAGAATATGATCAAATTAAAACTCAATTCTACGATATAGTTATACTATATTTTGAGAAAAAGAAAATTGTGTCTTAAGACTATCTTCAATGGTACTTCATTTTGAAAGAAAACATCAAAGGAGAGAAAATCTTCTCCAATAGTGCATCATTTTTCCTCAAAAAAGTGTACCATTGGAGAAGATTTTACTTTATTTTTTTGATATTTTCCTTCATTTTGCGTTAAGCTTTTTTTTGTTAAGTTTTTTTATTTATAAATTAGTCTTTAAACTTTTATACTTTTGTTTTGTATCTAAAAAACCTCAATATTATTTTTATACTTTAAAGAAATTATTAATACTTTCATAATATAATTATAATTTTATATAAACCCTTGTATCTTTTTTTAGAAACTAAACTTATGTACAGAATGAAGATTTAATTAAAATAAAATCATATTTGGACAAAATTTGTAAGTTTTATAAAATAATAACCATTATTTTAGAATTAATAATATGTGGTAATAACTTAATATTCGAAATTATTCTTTTTGAGAAGGAAAATGAGGGGAACCATTGGAGATGCCCTAAGAATATATACGCTATAAAACCTTTCGATGAAAATATTAAAATTTTGTTACATTTGAAAAAATTTACATTTCAAACGAAAAAAAATAACAATGGTGATCATATGTATAGTTGTGATATATGTATGTGTACATTGTATTGCCTATAGTGTTCAACTATGGTGCGGGTCACACGGTGGACGAAGTGAGTGAAAGTGATTACAAAAGTTGCACACTGGGGAATTCAATTTCTTCCGACAGTAGCGGAACCACAAGCATAGCTCTCAAGACATCTGGCTCTCACTACTTCATTTGCGCTATCCCCGGCCACTGCACTGGCGGCATGAAGCTCTCTGTCAACGTAGGTGCAGCTGCCTCTTCCGGCGGTGGTGGGGACGGTGCCACCGCCAAAACTACACCTTCTCCGACGTTAGAAGGCGGAAAGGCTGCTCCTACTGCTTCTGCCACTCCTGTGTTGAAGCCGTTCCAGGCTTTGGTTGTGACTTGTGTAGTTGCGTTATTATATGCTTCGGCTTTTTCTTAGTTGCCTTTAAGTGTATTGGTGTGGTTTGACTCGTCTGAAAGTCAGGCTAGAGGCAGTGCTATTAGCCCTATTTTTATTGTTACATGCTTCTTGTTGTGATTTAGTTATTCTATGGTATTAATTACATGTGCTTGTGACTGGCCCAATATACTCCCGGTTACGCAGTTGTGTAGGCAGTGAACTGATCCCGGAGACATCGCGTGAGATAGTGCTCTCGATTAGTTAATGGGTTTTAACACGTACCCAAAATTCCAAAGAGGCCCGTCCCTCTACTAAGGCACATGAAGCATTAGCTTTAGGCCACATAATATAAAGTAAATTATAGGCCACAATTTATGAAGTTGTTTGTAGGTGAAATGGTTAAACAAGTGAAGTACAACTTCGGTATCGAGTATTACTACTACCATTATTTTTAATAATTTTAGATAAAAGTTACATTAGAATGCCACATTTTCTGACAGGCTTTAGGCCACGTAAAAGTTTGGGACGGCTTCCAAACTTTAAAATACGAATCAATTGCCACATTACACATTCATTTCCGTCCCACAGTATATCGTAATCTCTAATTATGAAATGAATCTTCCAAAAAAGATGCAAAGATGTTTGCCCTGAAGTAGTTGCTGACGCAGACGACATGTTGAATGGTGAAGACCATGTGGAGTCAAGATGCTGAGCTAGAATCGTGGAGACTTGGAGAGCAAAGGAATATCTTGGAGTAAAGGCAAGAGGAATAAACTTGGGGAGCAAGTTTATGACTTAAAAAAAGAGGAATAAGTGCATTCCAAAAAAATGAAAG
>NC_027753.1:36054771-36054925 GCF_000695525.1 Brassica oleracea var. oleracea
TTTAGGTTACATTTTGCATACATGAGTCTCTATCAGGTGTTGGAGTGGCACATGGAGTTCTTGGGGCTATTTGGATGCATTTGGAGCTCAAAGTAGGTGAAATATGTTATCATTGGACGAGCAGAGCAGGGGAGCGAGGTTCTGCAGCGACGTC
>NC_027753.1:36056058-36056224 GCF_000695525.1 Brassica oleracea var. oleracea
TCAGAGCTTTTGAGAGGGAGTGTGCTAGAGCTAGAAGAGAAGAAGAACACCAGGCCCACTTGGATATTGATATGGCAGATCCACCGCAAGGGGCAGAACACCAACCGCGCGCAGCTTGACCCGTTGGCACTTACGACCAGCCCAACATTCATGGTCATAGACTGGG
>NC_027753.1:36060597-36061629 GCF_000695525.1 Brassica oleracea var. oleracea
TCTGAAAAAAAAAAAAAAAAAAAAAAAAAATCAACTAATCGCGGGCCGCCACGTGTTAGTGGGGCCTGCGAACAGTTGAAAAACCCAGCTAACAGGGATCCTTATTCTGGACTTTCTGACACCGGTTTTTCCCTCCCTGTGGGCCCCTCCCCCCCTTAAAAACCCACTAAAACCCCACTAAAGCCCCCATATAATAATGCCCTTAGGCTGAGGTTCTTAGCTTCGGCTAAGAACCGTTTCTTAGAGCACCTCCATCAGTAGATCTTAGAGGAGGTACTAAAGTAATTAAAGCCAAAAATTAAAACAAAAATAGTTTTATTAGGCAGGAGCGCTCCTTGAATTGGTGATTTAAGGAGTGATAAAGGACCCTGACGTGGCAGCAGTGGATTGGATGGCTCCTTTGAGACGAAAGGTCTCGTGGCCGGTTGGTTTCATTTTTTTTTCTTCTTCGATGTCATCGACGACATATCTTCCTCCTCTCTCTGTCGAACTCTCCTTGATGATGTTCAACCCGTTTGTTCGTCGTCTCCGACGGATATCATGGAGATCTTTGGGCGATTGTGGAAGGGAAGGATTGGGCGAGCTTTACCCACTCGAACGCATGCGAACGATCTGAAGCCAGCATCGGAACCAGTCGACTGGGAACAGAGAGGAACAAAGATACCGTCGTGGAGGCGAAGGCGTCAATCATCTCCGGATTCGGAACGAGAAGCCTCACCGCCTCGATCTCCATAGAAACGATCGATCTTTGCTACGATTCTTTGTGGAGAAAATTCGACGGATCCAGAGCTGAAGTCGGGAGTGGAGTAGGTTACTCCGACCTTCACGGCGGAGATCATCGGCGGCGCCATCAGTACCACCACCGTTACAGCGATGACAATGTGTAAGAGATCGCATTTTTTTACTTTGTTTTATTTGATGATCGTCGGCGGCGCCATAAGCACCCCATAGGAGTCCTTCCATTGGAGGAGGAAAACTATAGAGTCACTAACTAAGGTCCTAAACTTGCCAACTCACATCAAATATTCTTAA
>NC_027753.1:36061729-36072414 GCF_000695525.1 Brassica oleracea var. oleracea
TGAAGGTTTTGTTAAACCGGCACATTGATTCCCCGCTTAATCATCAATTTTCAAAAGTGTACGTATTCAGAAGCTACAAGCATAAAGCAAACCATTCAAAACCAAAATAATTTAACTTTTGAGCCTTTTGAGCTTTTGACGTTAGTATATCTCTTGCGGCCGAATCAACTGGGATTTAGGCCAATCTTACCAGAAACCAGGAACATGTACCTTGTTCGAGGCCAAAAAGGGTGCAAAGATAGATACTTTTTGTACACAAATCTTCCTAGAAACTTCTTTGTTCGACATCTCGTTGACATACATCAACATCAACTAAACTTCTCGATTAAAACATACTTAAAAAGAACTAATATACAATGAGAAAAAAAAAAAAAAAAAGAATACTAAAAATTCCGGAAGTCAAAGTTACATATGTAGGCAGACGCATCGTAATTTTTTTTCATATACAAGTGTATGGTTTTTTTTTACAAGTGTATGATATATATAATGAATTATATGATTAAATCTTTTGACGTTATATGTTACAACTTGCAAGTAAATCTCGTTCTCGAACGGCGAGATATTTGTCGAGGCCAAAATCAGACCACATTCAGCGTCTTTGAGATTCCTTCATATCCAAGAAAATCAGCGGTTTCTTGATCTCTACGATACTCTTTTAGCCCTTATCATTATTCACTAGCTCCATTTTCTATGTCATTTCCAAATTCAAGAACAGACGTGTATATATATAGTTATATCCTCATACTTAGAATTATCAGACGAATGAATTTAAAGTCCATGGCTGAGTTTCCGGCAAAGAAAAACTCTAATTCCAAAACAAGAATTAATAGCTTCACGACCAAATGCTCTTCGTTAGGGAAACAGCATCGTGCCCGTCTATATATACTCCGCCGCTGTGTCACCATGCTCCTCCGCTCCTACATCGATCAAGATGACTAAATTATCAATATATATAGAACACCTTAATATATGAGTTATATGGCTATATTCTAGTTCTTTGTCTTCTAAATTTCGTTTTTTTGTTGGCGAGTCTTTTGTGAGCCTTTTCCCCTCAACATGGATTAGGGTTTTGGCTACCGTGCTTGCTTACTTGCTTCATAAGCGACTTAGGAAAGACGTTTTGTTGGAGAATATACTTCAAGTAATATTGTTTCCCCACAAGGTTGACAAATATTACTAAGATCAAGAATAGAGAGAGAGTATAAAGAGGGTCTACTTGTTAATTTTAATCTAAATAGATTAATTAGATCGTTTTGTTCTCTCCCTCTGTATCATGATGTTCTTCAAGTGTATTTGTCCCTGCTATTTTAGTTGTTGGTCTTCTCAGCTACATTTGTCAAAATTACAAAAGATTCAACAAATATAACTTGTTGGTCTTCTCGACTACATTTGTCAAAATTACGAAAGTGTCAAAAAAAGAAGTTAAAGCCCCAAATTTAAAATTATATTATTTTTGGATTTCAAAAGAGAAGCTTACCTAACGAATTTATTTTTCAATGGAGATTAGTTATGATTATTACCGCATCTTCTCCCAATAACCACCAAACGCCGGCGTGTTAGCTCCGTAAGAACCCTTCCAAACCTTCAACAAAAATAATCTTCGTCTCTTCGTCAACGTCTCTGCTTCCTCTCCAATCTCCATTGATGTTTAGGTATGTCTCAGATTCTAACCTTTACGTTGCTTCCTCTTTCTCGTGCGCCATACTAATCATTGCTCTATGTCTAGCCTTTGTTTTTTTTGCTCGATGTCTCTTAACGTAACTATGCACACAAAGCTTCATACTTTCCCATGTTCTTTACATCATCAAGGCTTATATCACCATGAAAACTTTTAATTTACAAGGAAATGATGGTTAACAATTTCACCTGACAAGAAAGAAAAAAATAAAGTGTATATTTACTTATGCAGAATGTGTGATAAAAGTATAAAAAGGCATACAAGTTACTACGTCTCTTCATCGACTTCTTCTCTGTTACTTTGGTTTGTTGTTTCCTGCGTCTACATCATTAAGTCAGTCCACAACTTGTTGTATGACTGGTCTTTTCATAGGGTTTTGGTTCACACACATGCAGGCTATGTCAAGCACACGAAGCATCTCTTTTTCCTGACCACTCTTTCTCAGCAACGCATCAAACACCTCCTCCGGTTTCTCTTCCCTTCTCATTTGATGCACCCATGCCACTATTTCTCTCGACATCTTTGGTCTGAAAACCTACATTGGTCTTTTCCCTGTGAGAAGCTCGAACATTACGACGCCAAAAATGTACACGTCACCTCTCAGAGTGGCTACCCATGCTTGTCCATACTCTGGGGAAATGTAACCCAATGTTGCATTAAAAACTAAAAAGACATTAAAGTAGTAGGTTGCGCCTCTCTGCTGTTTTCTTCCTTTATCTTGGATTCGTGTCATTCTGTGGTTTATAAATCTAAATTGTGATAGAAATACAGTTGGAGGATATTGATGTCAAGAAAAGAAAACACCAGATAAATCTTAAGCGCAACCTCCAACTTTAATTTCTTTTAAAAGCGCCACTTCCAACTATAATTTCCTTTAAAAGTCCAACATCCAACTTTAATTTCTTTTAAATATCCACCAACTGTATTACAAAGCAGTTATTTTTGATGGATGTTGCTCTCTCTAATTAACTATTGTGGTCACTTATTTGTTTGCTTGAAAAAATGTCTGTATCATTCTGTGATTCTTCTTTTAGCTAGTGGCCTGAAACAAAGATGTTAACAACCCTACTCTTTCTTTTTTTGTCAACCAACAACCCTTCTCTATGCTTTGAAATCTTGTGTTCTTGCCATGAGTTATTGGTTTGTGATATCTTTCGTCTTTATTTTCTGTTAGTTATTATATATTTATATTTTTTGAATTCAATGTTAAATATAATTTAAAAGCCTTTTTTACATTAAGTGTAACCTATAAACAATAATCAAGGAAAAAGTTCTATGTTTTCCTACTTTTATTTTCTAAACTCCATATTCCTTTTGATAACTGTTGGAACTCGTTTTTGACAAAATGGTTTTAGACCATATTTCGGTAAGTTTTCGGACGAAGGCGTTTGTCGGAATAACCGAATGTTAGGCACTACGAAGTAGTGTAGATACATGTCAAAATTAGAGTTGGTTTGAATGAGAAATGAAGATCCAAAGTGAATGTTTTACAAAGATGGTAAAACTTTAAATTGACTAAATATGAAAAATTAGCAATTGTTTCACTTTGAAATATTTGGGTTGAATTTAGATTAAATTTGTTAATTGGATACTAAGTCCATTAACTTATTAATCTTATTCACAAAAACATTTTATGTTTTTAAAATATAAAATATGAACTCATTAGAAAGTATTTTGTTGCAATTGATTTGGTCAATCAAACAAAATGAACTTTGAAAAGTAACGTGTTATCATTACTCATGGGAATCATTTCACCATAATGATAATTCAAACGTTATTGAATACACCATAATGGTCACAATAATGTACGTTTTACTCTTTGAGAGTTATAAAACAACACTTGTGCTCTCATTTAGAAATATGGATTCATACGATCAACAACAACAAAACCAAGATACTCTACTTGAATATTTATTTATTTTATTTTTTGAGTCTGAGAGTACATCACAGAAATAGGGTCGATAGATTCTGTTTTTCGGTGATGGTAAACAGAAACAATGCTGCAATTGTATCCTGGAAATCTGAGCGCCATGAAACTGTCACACTACAGGGGCATTTAAAGATTTAAGGAAAGAGATTAACTATCTCGACTCTGCAATTCTTCTTTATTTTTATATTTCGATATTGAAATTTTAATTTATGTTCTTATTATTCTTTACAAATATCAGTTGTCCTATGGTAGTAAAATAACGTTCATACACTCTTAAATCTTTAAATATTGTTTATGCTTTTGCACTAACAATACTGATATTTCTTAAAAGTTTTTATTTTTAAGAACAGGTTAAAGAAGCCGGAATCGGATCTTGTTTTATCATAAAAACATGAATTTGAGAATTCGAGAATTCATGGTGATGGAAAATACAAGCAATTGTTATGATCTTTTCAGATCGATTATGTGCAGGGATCTTTTATAATAATCTAGCTATTGCTTTTCTGTAATACGTCTTTATCATCAAGCGTTGATCATTAGTTACAGATTGTCTGGAAAAAAAAACAATTTGATTTGATTTTTCTATTGACGTGTTGAAACCGTCGTGTTGCACTTTCGCTTTGATTTTTAAAATTATTTTGAAACAAAAGTGTGACTTGTATGATCTAATTTTGGTTTACTTCTGGTTTAACCATGCTTATACGGCTGGTTTTTATCAAAATTCAAGCGTTTGATCTTGCATATATTAGCAAGAGTCAAGCGTTTCTTGTAGCATTTTTAATATGAGTTAAATGATTAGTATGCATATATTAGCAAGTGTGGAGCGTTTGTTCCAGTGGCATATTTAAGCTTTTAATGCATTTATTTTTGTGTATTTGTTTTGCATTTAGTTGTGAACAAATAATTTATTTGTTCAAAATATGTTACTGCTTTGACTCTTTTGAATCCATTTCAAGCAATCTAACGTTTAAGACTTTAGAGATTCTATTTTGTTATCTTGACTTTTGTTGTTAAATAGTTTTTTTTTTAACTGGTGTATAATTTAATTTAATTGTTAAGTACATGTGCGACCAATGAAAAAAGAAAAAGAAATCCGAGGTTTAAAGTATGGTGAAATACATCAAATTATAAAAACATTTTGATCTTTAGGGGATAAAATGGTATATATGGAAATGGATTTAGTGAGTCGACGCCCCAAATTTAGTTTGGGAGAAGTCTGCCACATATAAATCATTTGCCATAGAAAATAAAATGTTTGTTGATACTTATCAAAACATTTATATTTCGTCAATGCTTAAATGCAATTTGTAAAAATATTGACCATGCAAAAACAATGAGAATTTTCAGACCATTATGACTAAAACTCACATGTGTATTGTAGTTTATAAAATCAATATGGTTGAGAATAATCATATAAAATTGTGTGGTTTTGATGGAAAAAATAATATCTTGTAATGATATGTATATTTGCTAAAAAAATGTTTGTAAAAGATCCAAAACATACAAGTTAGATTTATTAATTAACTTGAGAGAACTATGAAAATAGTTGCATGTAAAATGTGAATTTCTAAGAATGAAATACATTTTCTGAAATTGCTTTTTATTCATTTAAATCTAAAAGAGTTGTAGAACAATTTTCTAAACTCTTAAGAGATGTTAAATGTAATTAAATATGCATATTCTTAAGTTATCTCAAGAAATGTGGGGGAAACTTTGCTTACCATATAAAGTCATTGGCAAGACGCCAAATGAACTTAGTGATAGTTATCACAATATGATTTTATTTTTAAAAGAAAAGGAAAAAAAACTATTGTCATGCACTGAGTTTTGTGTACAATGATTAATTGTATCTTAAAAAAAACAAAATGACAAAAATCATTAAACAATTGATCTCGACTAATCTCAAGTGATTATGTTCATTATGATTACAACCTAGGATCCTTATATTAAAGGTGTGTCATGAGATCAAGTTGTTATATCATCTAAAGGAATGGGTAGCCTGTGAATTAAGATGAAGTTTGGCGGAAACTCTACCTAACTGACTGGAGATCCCAAGAAATAGGTTCAACGAGACAACTAAGTCAAATTAAATCTGCCCAAAGCACTGAAAGACTTCGGTCTATACCCAGTTCCTATGATGATTAAACAGTGCTACATGTAAGGAATATAGAATAAGCATTAGCTTTTAATGATTTGTGTCCATTGTTTTGAAATATGAATGGAGTAGTACATCATACTCCTCTAAACAAAACTAATGGCAAATCACCTGATGAGTGTGAAATGCGGCCGTTTCTAGGAGAATGAAGGAAAGGCTATATCCACCAAGTTCACTCATGATTAACCAGGACTGTTCACGGCCAAAATGAACACAATAGAGAACGTAGTTCTGTGAGAGAATGAAGTTGTGTTATAGCTATTGCCTAGGTTTACACCAAAGCCCGGTAGGTTCAAGACATCATGGCCACCTCCTGGCCGAGTAAATTCGATATCTATTAACAATGACTGGTTCAAAGCTGAAAAATTGCTACCAACTCATCATGCAGTAGATTTTTCGTTTGTACTCTCAAAAGTCATTAGGTCGAGTCTTGTCTAGGAAGTCAAGTCTGTCGAGTCCTCTAGTGTCTAGAGTAATTTCTATTCATGTGGAGGATTGTTGGAACTCGTTTTTGACAAAATGGTTTTAGACCATATTTCGGTAAGTTTCCGGACGAAAACGTTTGTCAGAATAACCGAATGTTAGACACTACGAAGTAGTGTAGATACATGTCAAAATTAGAGTTGGTTTGAATGAGAAATGGAGATCCAAAGTGAATGTTTTACAAAGCTGGTAAAACTTTAAATTGGCTAAATATGAAAAATTAGCAATTGTTTCAATTTGAAATATTTGGGTTGAATTTAGATTAAATTTGTTAATTGGATACTAAGTCCATTAACTTATTAATCTTATTCACAATAACATTTTATGTTTTTAAAATATAAAATATGAACCCATTAGAAAGTATTTTGTTGCAATTGATTTGGTCAATCAAACAAAATGAACTTTGAAAAGTAACGTGTTATCATTACTCATGGGAATCATTTCACCATAATGATAATTCAAACGTTATTGAATACTCCATAATGGTCACAATGTACGTTTTACTCTTTGAGAGTTATAAAACAACACTTGTGCTCTCATTTAGAAATATGGATTCATACGATCAACAACAACAAAACCAAGATACTCTACTTGAATATTTATTTATTTTATTTTTTGAGTCTGAGAGTACATCACAGAAATAGGGTCGATAGATTCTGTTTTTCGGTGATGGTAAACAGAAACAATGCTGCAGTTGTATCATGGGAACCTGAGCGCCATGAAACCGTCTGAGCGCCATGAAACCGTCACACTACGGGGTGTTTAAAGATTTAAGAAAAGAGATTAACTATCTCGACTCTGCAATTCTTCTTTACTTTTATATTTCGGTACTGAAATTTTAATTTATGTTCTTATTATTCTTTACAAATATCAGTTCTCGGTAGTAAAATAAGGTTCATACAATAACTCCATAAGTTAATTAGTTATTATATGCAACCACTGTGCATTTCCGTCGTACTAAAGATCAAAAATCTGATCGGGTACCGAAGAGTTTAAATTCTAACCCCATCATTTCAGTCCTAAACTACACGGAATGATCATAGTGTGAGATGAGGAAAGAACAAAAAGTATTTAAAGCTGATAAATACCTTTAAGTTTTATTTACCCAAAAAAATGAATTTTCTTCTTTTTTTTTTTTTTTTTTCTTACCGTCCCACCGCGTTAACCGCAGAAACTTCCTATAAATACAGGTACAATGTGTTTGATCTCCACAACTCAACTCACTCAAAGGCTAAAACACAAACAAAACAATCAAAATGAAGAAACCTTCAATGGCCACTTTTCTCATCGCATTCCTGTTGGCTGCAGCTGTCTTCACCCACGGCAAAGAAGTGGTGAAGGACACCAACGGAAATCCAGTTAAGCCCGGTGCAAAATACTTCATCCAGGCGGTTGAGACCGAGAGTAACATGGGCGGTGGTCTTATTCCAAACGCCATTAAATATCCGACTTGTCCATTTGGCATCACCCAAACACGCTTTCCGTACCAACCCGGTACACCGGTTAACTTTGAATATCCATTTATCGACCGAGACAGCTTTGAAACGTCTTCCGATACACATCAGGTTCAGGCCTGAGATGTGGGTTTTCTGCACTGAGTTTTCCAAGTTATGGGCAGTCGATGTTTCCTCATCGGCTGCCAAGGAGCCTGCCATTATGATCGGTGGTGAGATGCGGAGACCAGATAGCGTGTTTAAGGTAGAAAAAGCTACAAGAGCACACACTTACAAGTTGACCACCTCATACGGAACCGTTGGAACCGTCCCAGCGGCTTTCTTCGATGTACGACAGTTAGTTGTCACCAAAGATGAGGCTAAGACCTTATTCGTCGAGTTCGTGAAGGTTGATGATGTTACTACGGCTACTACTACTAGTACTACTTCTAGTGTAGAGAAGTTATAGATCTAAGGATGTTCCCATTCTACTAGTCAAGATCATGTAATAATAAAAAAGCCTGAAACTCGTCCATGGCCAAAAATAATGGGTTGAGATAATACCCGCACGCATGTATGTGAACGCGTCTTTACTTTCATAATAAAATCCAATAAAGTTGTGTTTTCCGGCGCGAGACATAACTTTACACTAAAAACATTATCCAATAATCTAGTTCTATGTTCGTATGACCTATTACCAAAGATCCTGTATCCGTGGATGAAAGCAAGTATAGTGGAGGAAAGAAAGCAATAATTCAGTTCAAAAAGCAAAGAACTATCAAGTTGATGTGAATGAGAGAATGTGTTACAAACATCATGCATGCAATGTCACCGTGGATGAAAAATCATGCAATGTCAAAACTACTGACTGCACACACTTAACTTTAATAACTTTTACTAGTCCATGCCTCCACTCTAGGTCCTAAACTAGTTTACAAGAAAAGATAAGCAATTAACGTAACTTAGCTAATTAGTTTTTAATTAGGGCAACATATACTCCTTGCCTCATTGATGTATAACTCTTTGTTACAAATCTTTTGTTTTAAAAAAACAAAACTTTTGTTGTCTTACATATGTCTTTTGCCATAATATATGAATTATATGACTATTTCTAGTTCTGTTTCAGCCAAGTTTCACTTTTTTTGGTTGGCTTCCAAGTTCCAACACCTCTAGCTATCTCTTGTGGGTCTTTTCCCTTCCAAGTTTGCTTTGGTGCCAATTAAGGTCCCTCCTCAAAAATAAGAGAGTTTGTGATGAACAAACTAATAAAAACATAACAATTTACTGTAGGTTTTCAGGTCAACTTTGGGACACAATCTTCGCAAGGCTCTCACCGCGACAACCGCCTCTCATTTCATGGGCTGAGCTTCTTTCTTGGTGCAGAGTACAAACGCCTTCAGCTCCTGCCACCCTTAGGAAGTTGGTCACGCACACGCTCATTTATCATGTTTGGAGGCAGAGGAACAAATTTCTCCATAATAGCACTCACCTCTCGCAAGCTGACACTTTCAGATTACTGGACAGAGATGTGAGGAACGTCATCACCGCAAGGCGCAACAAACGCTTATTCACCAATCTCACCAATGATCTAGCAACTACTTCCTTTCTTGTTTTTTATTTAATTTTTGTCAAGAAAGATGTATGTAAAAGTTTTTTCCCTTGTAAAAGACGAAATGTTCATTTTAGCTAATGATATCTACAATTTAGAAAAAAAAAAAAAACAATTTACTGCAATTTTCTTTTCTTCTTATTCATTCTCTTCCCGGCTCATGCTTAAATACAAAACTAAAGAAACAAACTACTACTACCAGCACAGCCACTACACCCTTCCACTAAACAAAACATTAAATAAAGATAAACGTTCGAAATCATTATTTTGATCTAGGGCCACGTCGTCTTTTTCACATTGTATCTCATCATCATACTACTCATTGCTCTACGTCTAGCCTTTGTTTTTTCGCTCGATAAAATGGCACATAAGTTGTTACTTCGTCTCTTCTTCAGCTTCCTCTGTTACTCCGGTTTGTGTTTTCCGCGTCTACATCATTAAGCCAGTCCACGACTTGTTGTATAACTGGTCTTTTCATTGGGTTTTGGATCACACACATGCAGGCTATGTCAAGCACACGAAGCATCTCTCTTTCACGACCACTCTCTCTCAGCAACGGATCAAACACATCCTCCGGTTTCTCTTCCCTTCTTATTTGATTCACCCATGCGACTATTTCTCTCGACATCTTTGGTCTGAATACCTCCGTTGCTCTTTTCCCCGTGAGAAGCTCGAGCATGACGACACCAAAACTGTACACGTCGCCTCTCAGAGTGGCTACCCATGCTTGTCCGTACTCTCAGGGAATGTAACCCAATGTTGCATTAAAAAGACATTAAGGTTGGAGGTTGCGCTTCTCTGCTGATTTCTTCCTTGTCTTGGATCTGTGCCATTCTGTGGTTATAAATCTGAATTGTGAGTTTTCTTTTCAATATCCTCCAACTATATCATAAAGTAGCTGTTGTGATACAGTTGGAGGATATTGAAAAGAAATACAGTTGGAGGATATTGGCACTACAAGAAAACATCAAGGATTCTGAGGGAAAAAATCGTCGGAATTTCGTCGGAATATCGTTATTCCGACGAAATTCTGACCAAACACGTCGTCGGAAATAATTCCTCGGAATTTCTTTTTTCCTCGGAAATCCCTCGGATTTTCCGACGGAATTCCGAGGAAATAAATTTCCGAGGAAATTCCGAGGATCCCTTGTTTGTCGGAAAAGTCCTCGGAATATACCGAGGTAGAACTTCGTCGGGATAATTCCTCGGAAGTTCATCGATCGATGCGTGTTTGGACATATATACATCGATCGATAGGAGTATACCGACGGACTTTTTCCTCGGTTTATTCCGAGGAACTGTTCCCTCGGTATATTCCGAGGGATCCGTTCCTCGGAATTTTCCGAGGGATTTGTCCCTCGGAAAATTCCGAGGGAAATGTCCCTCGCTATATTTTT
>NC_027753.1:36078352-36141611 GCF_000695525.1 Brassica oleracea var. oleracea
AGTTTAAATCCTGCCGACATACCGAGGAAATTCCGACGGAATTCCGACGGACAAAACTAGTTCGTCGGAATTTCCTCGGAATTTTGTAAAATCCCCCAACGGCTCTCCAACGGCTATAATATTTCCTCGGAATTCATCGGTTTTTTCCGAGGAACAGTGTGTTCCTCGGAATTTCCTCGGAATATTCCAACGGACTGTAGTTTCCTCGGAATTCCGTCGGTATATTCCGAGGAAATTCCGAGGCAACCCAATTTTGTGTTTCTTCGGAATTTCCTCGGAAATTCCTCGGTATATTCCGAGGATTTCATTTTCCGTCGGAATGTCCGTCAGAATATCGCTGTTTTCTTGTATTGTGGTGTCAAGACAAGAAAGAAAACTATGGAGAAGCTCAACCTCCAACTGTATTAAAAAGTAGTTGTTGTGTTGTTACGTACAGTCACAGTCAATATTTATGTAGAAATTAATACCTAAGAAGAATAATTAAGATAACCGGTGAAGCCAAGAAAAAAAGAAGCTAATCTTGTGGTGTCATTAAAACATTGAAAAGAATCATCCATTTACAGAAGAAAAAAATCTCAAGTGCATACGTGTTTCTTTTGTGATTTCCATTAATTGGATCAGCAACTAAGGATCAGAGTAGGGAGGGGTATGTGTCTTGCCGAAGGATTAGCAATCAGGGAAGCTTTATTTCAAGCTCAAGCACTCGGCTACACCAAAATCGAACTCAAGTCAGACGCTCAGGTCTATCAACTGAGCCATCAATGAAAGAGATCAAATCATTGATGCAGTAGTGTGAGGATTTTAATTTCCAGACATAATGAGGATATGGTCCACTAGTGCATAATGTTTCTGCATTTTCCTCTCTTGTCAGCATTAATTAATTAAGACAAAAAAGAGCGGAAATTTCCTATAAATACAGGTACAATGTCGTTGGTCTCCACAACTCAACTCAACTCACTCAAAACACTAAAACACAAACAAAACAATAAAAATGAAGAAACCTTCAGTGACCTCTTTTCTCATTGCATTCCTGTTGGCTGCAGCTGTCTGCACCCACGGCCAAGAAGAAGAGGTGATGGACTCCAGCGGAAATCCAGTTAAGGTCGGTGAAAAATACTTCATTCAGCCGGTTAAGACCGAGAGTAACCCCGGCGGTGGTCTTATTCCATACGACCATACCCCATTAGACGATATCATGTCCACTTGGCATCACCGAAACACTTTATCCGAACCAACCGGGCGTATCGCCGGTTAGCTTCCAATATCCATTCGTTATCGGCCGAAACACCATTGACACATCTTCCTATATAAACATCGAGTTCAGGCCTGGGATATGGCCTGTCTGCACTGAGTTTTCCAGGTTGTGGGCAGTCGATTCTTCCTCACCGGCTACCAAGGAGACTGCCATTATCATCGCTCGTAACCGGGAGAGCCCAAATAGCGCGTTTAAGATAGAAAAAGTAAGACGAATCACTTACAAGTTGGCCACCTTATACGGAACCGTTGGAACCATCCCAAGGGCTTTCTCAGGTGCACCACAGCTTATTGTCACTAACGATGAGGCTAAGACCTTATTCGTCAAGTTCGTGAAGGCTGATGATGATGCTACTACGGCTACCTACTACTACTTCTCGTGTTGAGAAGTTAGGTCTAAGGATGTTCCCATTCAACATCATGTAATATTAAAATAATAATGGGTTGAGATAATACCCGCACGCATGTATGTGAACTCCTCTTTACTTTCATAAGAAAATCCAATAAAGTTGTGTGTTTTCCGGCGATGTAATATGAGTACACTAAAAACAATATCCAATAATCTAGTTCTATGTTCGAATGACCTATTACCAAAGATCTTATATCCGTGGATGAAAGCAAGTACATGCAATGTCACCATGGATGAAACATCTTGCAATGTCAAAACTTACTGCACACACTAAGCTTTAATAACTTTCACTAGTCAATACCTCTACTCTAGGTCGTCCTAAACTAGTTTACAAGCAAATCTAACTAGGGAAATATATACTCTTTTCCTTATTGATGTATAACTTCTTGTTATATACAAAAAAAAATTTATTTCTTTGTTGTCTTACATCTTATTTACATATGTCTTTTGCCATGACTTTCTAGTTCTGTTTCTGCCAAGTTTCAACTTTTTGGGTTGGTTCCAAAACCTCTAGCTTATCTCTTGTGTGCCGTTTCCCTTCAACATGGGTTAGGGTTTGGGCTACCCTACCTGCTTATTTGCTTCACAAGTGACTTATTTTATCAAAATCAAGAAGACAGATAGTATAAAGAGGGTTTCTTGTTCAAAAAGAACTTTTTGTTCTATAACTCATTTTCTCCCTGCTTGAAATAACATGTTGGTCTTCTGGTCTACAGTTGTCAGAATTACAAAAAGTAATATTTTTGAAAAGAAAATAAGAGAAGTTAGCATCAGCAGCGATCAGAGATCATACATGTTTCTCAACAATAGTAAAATTATAACATTAATTTTCAAATTAATTTTTAAACAGCTTAATCAAATAAATGAACGACATCTGTAGAGCTTTGGTGTTTGTAGTACCTTTAAGAAGAATAGTATTTTCTCATCCGTTGTTCTCTCTCCTTCTTTTTCAATATTTTTTATTATTTAAATTATCATAAATCTTATAAGAACCCACCACTAAGAGAGCATGATTAATCCATAATATGGCTCTCTTAATCATTATTTTACTAATTATCTAATAGTAGTCTCTTATTTAGGGGTTCTTAATTAAAAATAAATAAATAATTTTAAATAAAATAATTTTAAATAAAATAATTTTTTTATTAATTAAAACATTATAAAAGATAACATTTTAAACATAAAACTTAAAAAAAAAAACATAAAAACAAAGATTACTAAATTAAACGAGAATATTAAAAAAAAAAATTCAAGCTCAGTTGTTTTCTTCATCACGTCCAAATTTACATCATATATGTTTAACCAAATCAGCTTTCAGTTATTGATGCATTTATCTATCACGAATTCTAGTTCGAACACCCATATGCATATTTGTAGGGATATCTGTAGAATACGTGAGATCGACATGTGAACTTTCGGTGTCTTTTCCTTGTTGGAACTCTGAAACATATATTAAGTGTAATCATCTCGTTTGTTTTCTACTATCATATTATAGAGTATGATACATGATCTCATAATCTTTTCAATTTTGACTGTATTCCAAAAAAATGCTGGATTTTTAACGATCTCAAAGCTAAGGTTACCTAATGGTGCTCTTTATGGCCTTAAATATAAAAATAATATTTTTTTCATACTCCTATGTCCCAAGAGAAGCTTACCTAACGAATTTATTTTTCAATGGAAGTTAGTTATTACCGCATTTCTCTAACACCTAAACGACAGCGTTTTAACTTTTAGCTCCTTCGTACCGTTAAAAGTCCATATCTTTGACAAAAATCACTTTTTTCGCAAAATCTCTCTTTGTCTCCGTCTCTGCTTCCTCTCCATTGATGTTTAGGTATGTCAGCTTATCGAATTCTCACATTTCTTTCGATTCCTCTTTCTCTTGCGTCCTGCATACTTCTCATTGCTCCATGTCTCGCCTTTGTTCTTTGCTCGATGTCTCTTACGTAACTGTGCACACCAAATGTTCGCTGAAATGCCTCTTAGAAACCTCAGTTCGATTTTACAATCTTAATTCTTAGAGCATGATAGGTCTAGGGAGGTGTTCATTGAAACCCATTTTGATTTTAGAAAAATGGTTTTGAAATTCTGTGATTCGAGCATGTTTGCATATATAGATCTCATTCTGGAAAGCCACAAAGGTTCATACTTTCCCAAGCTCTTTACATCATCTATGACCATCAAAACTTTTAATTTACATGGAAATGATGGTTAACATTTGCACTTGACAAGACCCACAAAGAAAAAATGAAGTGTATATTTACTTAATGCAGAATGTGTGATGAAAGTATAAAAAAGGCACACACAAGATGTTACTTCGTCTCTTCTTCTTCAGCTTCTTCTCTGTTACTTTGGTTTCTGTTTCCCGCGTCTACATCATTAAGCCAGTCCACAACTTGTTGTATAACCGGTCTTTTCATTGGGTTTTGGTTCACACACATGCAGGCTATGTCAAGCACACGAAGCATCTCTCTTTCATGACCACTCTCTCTCAGCAGCGGATCAAACACCTCCTCGGGTTTCTCCTCCCTCCTCATTTGATTCACCCACGCGACTATTTCTCTCGACATCTTCGGTCTGAACACCTCCATTGGTCTTTTCCCCGTGAGAAGCTCGAGCATCACGACGCCAAAACTGTACACGTCACCTCTCAGAGTGGCTACCCATGCTTGTCCATACTCCGGGGGGATGTAACCCAGTGTGCCCACAAGCTCCGTTGTAACGTGTGTGCGGTACGGAAGAATCAGTCTCGACAAGCCGAAGTCTGCGAGGTAGGCCTTGAAGCTTCCGTCCAAAAGGATGTTGCTGGACTTGATGTCTCGGTGTACTATGTGCGGTTCGCATATCTGGTGCATGTACGCTAGTCCGCAGCTTGCTCCTCTCATGATGTGAAGCCTTTTAGCCCAATCCAGCTGAGCTGGACCGTCTGGATTCTCGTGCAGCCAATAGTCAAGACTTCCGTTTTCCATGAACGAGTAGATAAGTATCCGGGCACTATCATGGACGCAGTAGCCTTGTAGAGCGACCAGGTTCTCATGTTTGGCTCTTGACAGAACTTCTACCTCCGCCTTGAACTCTTTCTCCATCAAACCATAGTCTCCGGTGAGTTTCTTGACCGCCAGCTTCGTCCCATTGTCCAAGACAGCCTTGTAGACAAGACCAAACCCGCCGCATCCGATGATATTAGCTTGGCTGAAGTTGTTGGTAGCTTTCAGGAGCTCGAATATAGTCAGGTCTTTAACTTCGTATCTACTGTTTCCGAACAGCAGCACAAGGCTTATATCTTTCTCCGAACCTGGAGGAACTTCGGAGTACGAGGCGTTGGAGTTTATCTCCAGTTCTGCGTTCTCAGAGTCTCCTGGGTTTACTCTCCTCTTTGACATCACCCACAAAGCAAGCATCACCAAAATCAAACTGACGCCGAAAAAGATCCCAATGACAAGCCCCAAAACAACAGTTGTGCTCGCCTTTTCGTTTGTATAAGGCTTGGGTGCAACCGTGCAGGAGAGTTGCAGTACACGGCCACACAGCAATGGGTTTCCTTCAAAATACGATTTTGGGAAAGTGTCGAACTGAGATCCTGTAGGTATCTGCCCGCTGAGAGTGTTGTTTGCAACGTTGAAATAGGACATGAAATGGAGTCCCGTGAGCGACCAAGGGATTCTACCAGATAGATTATTGTTGGACAGGTCCAGCCTCTCTAAGCTTGTGAGGTTTGACAATTCATCTGGGATGCTACCTGAAAACTTATTACCTAAAAGCTCGAGGTGCATGAGAACCTTTAGCTGTCCGATCTCAACTGGTATGCTCCCGGTCAGGTTATTCCTTCGGATATATATCGCAGGTGGAAGGCTGGCAAGCTGATTGTATTGTTGATTGCTGGTGATATTATTGGGCTTTACAAAAACAGGTAGCTCTAGATAGGTCCTCTCTGTTGCATCATATACCTTTTGGGACATAAGTGCTCTCAGCTGAAACAGTTCCTTTGGAAGCTCTCCTGTAAGAAGGTTATCAGAAAGATCCAAGTAAAACAGGTTTGGAAGAGTTCCTAGCCAACCAGGAATCGACCCCATGAATCGATTTTGTGACAGGTCCATAAGTTCTACGCTCTTGAGCTTGATCAGCCAAGCTGGTATTTCACCTTTCAATCTAGATCCACCGGTACCGAAGATTTGGAGCTTTGGAAATGCACCTGATGCTAGAAAATCCTCGTTGCTTGGTATTGTTTCGTCGTAAAAGTTCTTTGCAATGATGAGAGTAGACAGATTCTTGCAGCCTTGCAGAATACTGAGAGCTCCTGTAATGTTCGTCATGTTATTGTCTGAGAACGTAAAGAACGTCAGAGACTTCAGTTCCAGTACTTGTGGAGATATCTGTCCCGTTAACTTGTTGCCTGCAAACCTCATCGCTGTCATGTTTCTGCAGGAGTAAACCGTCGAGGGGAAGTCACCGGTGAAGCTATTGTTTCCGAGGTCCAGAATGCTGAGGCTCTGAAAACGAGAAAAGTCTACCGATAAGGTTCCTCCCAGCCGGTTAACCCTTAGATTCAGCTTCTCGAGTTTGGTGCAGTAGGAGAGAGAGACCGGGACAAAACCTGTGAGGTTATTGATATGGAGCCGGAGGCTGCGCAGATTGATTAGTCTACCTATATCCTTTGGTATATCTCCTTGGAGTTGATTGAAGTAAAGCTCAAGCAGTGTCAGTTTAGTGAGACGAGTGATCCCATCATCGATCCTCCCTGAAAGATGGTTGACTGGTAAAGAGAACACCTCGAGCTCAGAGAGATTGTAGACTTCTTTTGGGATTTCACCAGATAGATTGTTGAAGCCTGCTCGAAGAGAACTTAGCTTCAAACATCTGCCTAACCCTCCAGAGATATCGCCTGAGAATTTGTTATAAGAGAAGTCCAGTTTGGTGAGCTGCGGTGAAGTGGTGCACATGAAGGAAGGGATTGGACCGGTGAAGCTGTTGTTGCTGACGTTGAAGCTGGTGAGATTGAAAGCGCCTTGAAGGAAAACAGAACCGCTTAAGATTTGGCCTTGAAGAAGATTGCTGGAGAGATCAACGGTCTGGATTGGAAAATTTCTGCTGGTTCCATTGGCTTCGAGTGGCAACTCACCGTTGAAACTGTTGTAACTAAGATCAAGAAACGTCAGCTGATCAAGAACGGAGAAGAAGCCTTGTGGGAGAGGACCAGAGAGACGGTTATGAGAAAGGTCGAGACGAGAGAGACGAGGGAGATCCAAAACAGAGGAGGGGAGATTGCCTGAGAGTCCTCTAGAGGGCAAAAGAATCGAAGTGACTCGATTTTCTTGAGAATCATCATCGCAAGAGATTCCTTCCCAGGAGCAACAATCAGTGGATGAGTTCCAATGCAAAGGAGAAGCTGGAGATGATACGTTGCTGGAGAAGAAAAGGAGAGAATCTCGATCTTGGAGATTACAGACAGCTTCTGAAACTGTAAGGAAGAAGACAGAGATGGAAAGAACGTAAATAAGGAGGAAGAGGAACATGGGTACTGGTCTCAGAAGGAGACAAATGGATTTGGTAGATCTCATCTTCTTCTCGTCAATCATGGCGAGAACAAGAGAACAAAACTTAGAAAGATTTGAGTAAGCTTGAAGGAGAAGGAGGAGGAGGAGACGAAAGAGAGGGAAAATAAGCAAAAGACATCATTATCCAATCTGGGTTTGTGTGTCTGAAACTTGTAAATGGCTCTCAATACCATCGTTGACCAAAGGGAATAGTCAGACCAAACAGAAGAAAACTTCTTGTCACACCCAAAGTTACTTTTTAGTGCCTTTATTTTATTTTATCATGTTATCCTGAGTGTGGTTGTGGCCTGTGTGTATTGTTTTTTTTGTTATACTATCTTTTTATTATTCCTCCTGTAATAATAGTTTTTTTGTTATTCCTCTATGAATACCTACGTAATTGTTAAAGTCAACGCTAATATATATTTATTTTTGTGAAAATCAATATAGTTATGTGATTTATCTGGTTATGTTGTCAGTTGTCATTTGTTTATGGTTTGATATAATTCTTCTTCTTTTTTCTGCTGTATGCGTTTTAACTAGTGATCATGAAAGAAAAAACAAGAAGGAAGTTGGGTCATTTCATGTTTTTGGAGATGGAGGTGCGTGCGTGCGTGCTATGATGTTGATCATGAAAATTGAATTTGATGATATTATAATCATGATGAGCACAAACATTATGATGTGAAATAAAATAAGATTAACAAAAGTCTATAAGAAAAAAAAAAATAGATGGTGAGGAATAGTATGATGATTATTTTTTTTTTGTATAAAAGATGAGAGGCGTTTACCTTTTGGGGCGGCTTGGTTAGTAAGTGGCGCGTAGTGGTGGTGTTGCACCTTTTTCATATATCTTCGATTTTTAATTTTATTTTTATAATCATCTTTTGTATTTTGCTCTTTTTCTTTATTCGTTCTTTTATTGCGCCAAGTGTAAGCCACATTTAACATTAGATAGTGGTCATAAAGAACGAAAGGTAGATAAAGAAGATGATCAAATGATACGTTTTTTTAGAAAGGGATACTATTTATTTTGTTTGACTTTAAATTTTTTGTGGTTATAAAAATCCTCGAAGCTGTTCATGTGTTGTTGTTTTATTTCTTAATTTACTAATGGCCAAATGGCGTATATATATGATAGCTGACAAGTTAATTAAAACAATATGGTATTAAACTTATCAAGGTCTTCTACTTTTCGGATTATTGTATTATAAAGTATCATCCCAAACTGAAGAAAAAACAAACAGTGCAATAGTAAATTAAAAACTAAACTAAAAACGAAATTCAAGTTGCTATATTAGTTAGTGTTTAAAAACAAAAATTATGTTTGTGTGCGTAGTAGAAACCAAAAATGTTATGGAGTCTAATTAAAAAGATGCTATAATGATTAATACGTGTAATACTTTTGATTAGTGTTTAGTAACAGTATGTAATGATGGTGTAATTTTATTTATTTTATTGGAATAACATATATATATTGTAGAATTCGAAAGGCATCCTATAAGAATAAATAAACTGTTGTGTGACTTTACACATCGATAACATATTAGTAGCCCTTAAGCGATAACATATTATTATTATTTACCTTTCGGTATAAGCGGATCTAATCTTTCATGTAAATAAGAAAAAAGCTATTTCATCTTAGCTATTGTTTTCCACTGAAATATTTTAGGTTAAATCATATAGAGAATCTCTAATGACTTATTCTCAATCCCGAGCAATTTGTTATTTATATATTCACGTACCTCAAATCCAGGTTTAATCAAGCTTGTCGTTTTCTCAGCTCACGATCAAATGAGGAACAGCCAATAGCTAATGTATATTTATTTCATGTATATATAACCTGTTTTTGGTTATTTTGTTGGTTAGAGATCGTATCCATTTCAGAACACAGCACATCAGCTTAGAGCATCTCCAACCCCACTCCATTTTGCAGTAAATTATGGAGTGGGATTGGATATGCTCTTATATGTTTCTCTGTCTTGAAAACAACTCATTCAAATATTTTTTGTTGTCTGAAATTTTCTTCTCTTTTTCTTCTTAATTTACAGTTTCAATGTTTCTTGTTAATTGATAAATAATTGTGTAGCTTGTAAGACAGTTCATTTCAATTCGACGACTTGGATTAAGATATTCCAATTTTATGCATACAATTCCACTGAAAGATAACATGTCCTTAAAAAAAAAAGATAACATGTCCTGGCTTATATTGTCCTTTTGTAACATGTATTATCCTTTTTCCCTGCTCCAGATACAGCTATTTAGTAGTAGAATATTAATATATTACGTCACCTTTTACATATTTTTCGAACCATTTGCAAATATTCAAAGAAGTGCTACTTGGAGTTCTTAATTAAATAGACAGAAAAGTATAAAAGTCAAACCCTAATAACATAAACTTTGTTTTGGTACTACATATATGAATAGCATTATGTTAAATACATTTTCTGACGAGGCGAAATATGTGCTCTCCTCGTGAATTTTCATTGATCAAGGGAGAGAAAACGTTTGACTTTATACAAAATAGTTTTTTTTTAAATCCGTACATATATTATGAATTTTACACATACAAAATCTGGAGTATTGCTTATCTTCTATATTGATCGTGTAAAGACGTAACATATGTATGCTTTGAGTTGGACCGGTAAGATCATGCGAAAAGAACAAAATCTAACCACTAGGCCTTTTAGAATATAAATGCATATAATATTTGTGTGTGCGTCTTAAACTATGGCCTTTAATGGCTGTAGTTTTTAAATTTTTTTACAAAGAAATGTTTAATCATTCAATCAAATTTTAAGGAAAACACTATATCTAGGAGCTGGGAACATTTTCGGGGATTTTAATTAAGCTCGGTGTGGTAGATTTAGAAGGAAGCCTTTATTTGTGTGCTATTTTAAGAAATATCTTAACTTAGCAAAAACAAAACCATAGGTATACTATTTAGGTTTTGGAAAAAAGAATCTAAAGCAAACAAAAAATAAAAATAAAAACTAAAACCAAAATCATATCTAGAAACTAAACCATTCAAAACAATATTTGATGAGAATTCAAAATGGTTTAGTAAATATTCTGTTTGAGTTGGTATGCCCAAAACAAATCATGAGATGTTTGAGTAAAGTCAAAGCAAAATTAACCATACATATAGTGATTACTCTGAAAAGAGCCAACAAAGAAAAATAGGAGACAACTAGTCAGACCCATTTTGAGTGCAAATTGACCTTTGAAAAGGACGGATCAGTATAGGGACCGACCCGTTAGTTCAATTAGAACCCATTTGGGCCATAACCTGATTCGGCGCATACAGTTAACTAGCTACGGCCTGATCCGACGCTCCTCCCTTATGGATTTTAATAAAGCCCGTAAATGTTCTGTCTACAGCCCAAAAAAAATCTTCGTAGAACATAAATGATTTGTAAGAAATACGCCATCGTCCATGGAATGGGTCGACGATTCTCGGGTACAGATTCATTTTCATTTATGACAAGTTCTTGTAACCAAAAGTAATACTATCTCAATGTTTTGAAGAGACATGAATGTATAGTAAGTATAATATAAGATTAATGTGAAATCCATATGAATCTAGGGAGAATGATTTAAAGAAAAGGATATATGTTATTATAGGAAGAAGAGGGTGAAGGAGATCATAATTCTTGTCTCATCATTTTGCCTAGTAACCATAATCTTTTGACTTTTAAGAAAAACAATGTTACAGTTTCTTAACATTCCTTTCGAGTAATTATCGTTTAAGAGGACTTGGGACACTCACACTTTTTAAAATGTTAAGTTATTGCTTTTCTTGAGCAAGAAATCAGGTTGCTGTGTGTGTTGTTGGTTGAAACTTTGATTATAATATAACCCAAGGTTCAACGGACTGAAAATACGGTTTTGATTATATACTAAGTTAATAATATGAGTCGATAATCTAAATCTAACGCATATATTTATACTATTATTTGCGAAATGATTTTTCGCATTCGAACTCTCACGTTAAAAGTTATTGTAGTTAATATTATTTATACCGTTAATGAATAAAATATATAAACTTGAATAAAATATATAAACTATCTACAAAATAAAAACGAATTTAAATTTAAATTATTTTATTAAATAAGTGACTAAAATTAATAATAATAAAAATTATCCAAATCTAAATATTATATTTAAAAATAAGAAGATAATTCCTATACATAATGTGTTATTATCTGAAAGTTTCTTTTCATGAAAAATTTAAAAACAGAAAACACATAACTAAATATTAATGAAGTAAAATTCTTAATTTTACATAATTGAAAAGATATATTAAGTGATTTTTAAATTTTATCTATTAATAATGAACATAATGTACAAAAAAATATACGTAAGAATATTTAAATGAAAACATAAATAATAAATGGTTTAAAATAAAAGAAAACATAAATATTATTTTATCATTATAAACTTTTAATTGATAAAGAATGTATTCATAAAATAATTATAAAATGTTTATGCCTACATACGCGGGGCGAAATACCTAGTTTATATTTATTAAGATTAGAATTCTAATTTATTTTTATAAAAAAAACATACGTGGGCTGATTAGATATTTTAATTTCATAACCATTTTAACCTCTCAAAATGATTCTTTCAAACATTTTTCTGTGCATATATTTATGAGTGCCTGAAGCTGCAAATGACTTTACGGTTCCACTTCGCGAAAAGACAAGATCCTTAAACATAGGACTCGAGCAGGAGGATTGTTTTCCACTCCCTTTGATCTTGAAAGCCTAAAAGGATCTTCATTAGCTCAAATACGTATACAATATGATTTTAGCTATCTAAGTTATTTTCAGTATTAGTGGGTGTCCCAACGTCATCTATTACATTTGACTTGCTTTGCTTGTTTATTCAAAAAAAATTAACGCATGTTAAGAGAGTAAAAGTTAGTGGTGGCCTAGAGGGTTATCGATATTGTGGAAAGACTAAAGAGTGTTAAAAGATGTGTAAACCAGTCGACACAGACCATCATTTTAGTTTATAATGCACTCCATATTCTTTGAGAATTTTTATTGGTAAGAAAACATTCATGCTTGTCTAGTAAGAACATTTAATTAAATATCATCCATAAGCTGCATTTGTAAATATAGTACTAATATTATTGAAATACAATAAAGACACTCAAGGAGACTCATCAAAAGTCTATTCGAATTGGTCGTACTGTCGTAGTAATATTTGAAGCTATGTGGCTATAATATTAAGTTCTTGGCTATAATATTAAATTTTATAGACGTCCAACTTAAAATCGACATAAATCTCTTATATATTATTTAAATCCACTTTTATTTTTGTGATGCAAGATTTGTTTATCTCCAACAACTTTTTTTTTTCCTTTGAGCTTTGTATTTGGAAAGATTTCTGTCTTCATCAGCATTGTCTCTGACTAAATTTCCAAATAACCTTTTTACACAAAAAATGGGATTTACCTACCAAAGCATAAATGGAATAGTCCCCTCCAAGAGAGGCAATGCAGTGATTGGTACAACCGTGTAGGTACAAACAAATATTACAACGGTTCACATTAGCAAGTTGCGGAATGGTCTTATCACTCTACAAGTTTTTCACTGGTCAAGTTTATTGCAGCATCTGTGCTATTTATTCAAAGATTAGCAAAGAAAAAAAAAATCTGCATTAGACCATTAGCAATGGACCTGTTGAATAATTCATTCAACTGATTAAACCATTGTAAAGAAGATGTTGAATTAAAAGAGAACATATGTGGATTTACAGTAGTTGAATAATAATTTCAACTACAACTTAAAATGGGCTTTACTCTTCTACATCTTCTATTGTGATTGGTGTTTCAGATTTGTATGAATTTTATTTCCACCAAATATTTCAAACTTAATTATTTTATATTTGAACATTTTGCTACAAAATAAAAATTATAAATAGAAACTACTTTCATTTTATTTGGATATATATAATAAAAATGTCATTTTCATTGTAATTTTTATATTTTTATCAATATTAAATTTTAGGACTTCAACTTATGGTATATTTATTAATTTTAGGGTTTTTTGTAAGAAAATAGTAAAGAATAAAAATAAAATAAACTTGAAATTATTAAGTTACATCATTTTAGTTATTTCATTTAGTTACACTCAATTTTTTTAATTATTTAACTATCAAAATTATATAATAATAATATGAATTAAAATTTTTGGGGTAAAGTGTTGAATTTTATAAAACAAAAATATTGTACTGAAAAAATTTGTATGTGCGTTGAATTAATAGGTAGAAAAAAAAATGACGATGTGGATTGTAAAAATGTGTAAAGTAGAGCGTTAGAATTCATAGACCATTGTACGTGTCTTATCGCTAAGTTCATTTGCTTACTAATTTAAACATTTAAAATATATAATGTTTTCTACGAAATACACTGTTAAAAATAATATTTTCCGCAGTAAAATAATAAAGACATTAGTCAAGAAAATAATAATATATTATTTTCGTTAATGGAGAAGAATTAAGAAAGAACTAGATTTTGATCCGCGCTTTCAAAACGCGGGTTTATTTTTATTTTTTTTTCAATTGACAAATATTTAGTAAATGTCACATTTTCATATATTTGTGTTTTATTTTATAAAAGACTTAAAAATTTTATCTTTATTTATCGTATTTCATTTTAAATGACTATTTATGTTAAAAAAATTAAACTTTATTTTTTTAATGAATTAAGTTGGTATAACTCTGATAAATTAATTTTATTATGGGGTTAATATTTTAATTAAAAATTATATACTTTTAATAAAGATTTATACTTTTCAATAAAAAAATTCAATTATTTTTATGAATGCTTAAATTATATTAAGAAAATAAAAAAATAATAATTAAGAATAGTTGAAAAAAAATTATTTGAACTTGGACTCAATGGTCCAAAGGAAAAAAAAAGGTGAGAATTGAATCTGATTTTTTAATAGGCCCAAATGGCCCAAGAGAGATTTGATTTGGGCTGGATCCAAAAATAATGACCCAATATAGATTTGTTATTAATATTACTTAATTGCCCTTAATGAAACATGCAATGTTAGTGAAGGAAACATGCCCCTAAGGTAATTATGACAATAAGATCCTGCTTTAATAGTATAGATTATGACAATAGGATCCTAAGGTAATATAATTTATGAATGCTTAAATTATATTAAGAAAAGAAAAAAATAATAATTAAGAATAGTTGAAAAAAAATTATTTGAACTTGGACTCAATGGTCCAAAGGAAAAAAAAAGGTGAGAATTGAATCTGATTTTTTAATAGGCCCAAATGGCCCAAGAGAGATTTGATTTGGGCTGGATCCAAAAATAATGACCCAATATAGATTTGTTATTAATATTACTTAATTACCCTTAATGAAACATGCAATGTTAGCTAAGAAGGATCTGTCGAGAGTATCAGTAGTGGGATCCAACAGAAGCTCGAACATTGCGGTGGAGTAGAGTGAATTTTTTATAGGGAAGAGTTACTTGGCCCCACATTCCTCGATGTCATCTCCTTCATTGCTTCTCTCTTATCATTCCTTCTTCTTCTTCTTCCTTCCTTCCATGACCATGGGCCATGAGAGAGACTGAAACCTTTTCTTGTTTTGCACTTTGCTAATCTCACACAAAGCTCCATCCTTTTCCAACAAAACCCCCCCCTTATCTCACATAAAGTCTCATCCTTTTCCACCAGAAGAGCACTTTCAGCTTCTGGGTTCATCAAATGGACGATGATGGATCTGCTCATAGCTCACTCTTCGGAGACTTATCAACCGAAGAGGTCACAAGCAAGATCATCCTCACAGCAGTCATTGTTCTGTTCCTGGCGGTTCTCTTCGTCCTTATCCTCCACCTCTACGCCAAACTCTACTGGTGGCGATTAGATCACCACCTCCAGCAGCAGCTACAAGAACAAGAACAAGAACAAGAACTAGAGCAAGAAGACCAATCACCTGTAATAACCACTCGCCGGCAACGACGCCGTTTCATCTTCGTCCCGGGGCAGGACGCTTTATCCAACACCGGAGGGCTTACCCCTTTTGAGCTCAGTTCACTGCCCGTTGTCTTTTTCAGACAAGACAGTTGTAAAGAAGGTTTGGAGTGTGCTATTTGCTTGTCTGAGCTTGTCAAAGGAGACAAAGCGAGGCTGCTTCCAAAGTGTAGCCACAGCTTCCACGTTGAGTGTATTGACATGTGGTTTCAGTCTCATTCGACTTGTCCCATTTGCAGAAACGCTGTTCTTGAAGCTAGCTTAAAGAGGATTGAACAAGTTTCCGACAATGTATCAGATGCTTTGTCTCAGATTTCGAGTTCTTCTTCGGATTTTCCGACCAATGTGTTGGTATGGGGTCGCCAAGATCAGGTTAGTACCAGAAACACCAATGTTGGGTCTCAAGAAGAGGGTATTGGTCAAGATGCTGTTGTTCTTGATATCAATGATTCTGGAGCTAGGAGTCAAAATGTGCCGTCTTCATCAGCAATGAGGTTTATTGCTGAGGAGGAAGAGCCAAAGTCTCCAATGACAACGAGGTTGAGGTCCTTGAGGAGGTTTCTGAGCAGAGACAAGAGAGTCTCTTGTAGCAATAATAGTAGTGGTAGCTCCAGTGCTGCTGGTGCTGCTTCTTCTGTTGATCCTTGAAGGTTGTGATTAGATTAGTAGCTGAGTGAAAAGGTTGCCTGAAGATGTCAAAACTGTGTAGTGGTCTCTGCTTTTGTTACTGGCTTTTGTGTTTTGAGAGGTTTCTTTGTTATCCAAGTATATCATTTATCTATGCCAAGGGAATTTTGAAACTCAGAGTCTTTGTTTTACTTAGATCAACACAAGAGTCCTATACTGATTTTTAATCAACTTCTGAGACTAATAGAAGCAACAAATGATTGCAGAAAGCTCATCTCCACTAACACAAGACATTGTCATGTTAAAGTGAAACTAGATAGCTTTTAACTTTTTAAGCTAAAGAGCCATGAACTTGAAAGTTTTAGCAACACTCTAGGACTACAATGAGCTTAACCATAAATGACACGAGAACTAGCAAGGGGATCGTATAGACAAAATTCATTTGGTCTTTTTTACTGCATAACTAAACCGGTTAGATCTTTGTTTGTTTCCACTTTTTTTTTGTCTTTTCTACTCTTTACAGAGCTTGTAATAATTAGAATAGAATGAAATAAAAAACCGTTGACGATTATTATAAAAGACATGATCTGTTAACCTGCAAACTTTCTTCTCATGGACTTAACAACTACTAATACTAGAAACGGGACCAGTAACCACGTGCCCTATCACATGATCTTCATCTGATCTGTAGGGAGTAAGATGATCAAGTCATCTCAGTCACATATACCCTTCATGGCTAAGACGTGAATTAATTGTTTATCCATAGACTAAAGAAAGAAAAGATCTAATATTCATGTGTTTATGTGAGTACTAATCTTCACTGACTCAACGATAAAAAATATACACACCATCTGAAACACAAATGGGAAAAAGTGAATTATTGGCACAGGAGTCAAACTAGAGCACGTGATTAGATCCAAAAAAGTAACTTAGAACAATAATATAATCTACAAGAGTTTTCAGTATCTCTTTCTTTTTAACTCAAAACAGTTTACTCAGTTGCAGTCTAAGGAAACAGAAGAGCCTGAGAGCTCCAAGTTCAAAAGAAAAAAGATCAAAAAAGGAGAATTCACAATGAAGAGATTCCACACACCAGCATCTCTGATTCTTCTACTTCTACTTTTGTATAGCAGCTACGGAGAGGGTCGTCAGATGGTGCCAAGGAGTAAAACCGTGAGAGATTTGAACATAAACAAGGAGATGAAGGAGGAGACTCTACGAGGTGAAAAAGATAGTTTCAGAAGAATCCCAAGGAGTGGATCCAGCCCTATACAGAACAGGTAAAGACAACACAACACAACACCAATCAGTTTTCAATCTTCTCAAAATGTTTTTTTTTCTAACATCTCTCCCACTGTGTAATTGACATCAAGATTTGTGTATTTTTGTATCAGGAAAGGTCCCTTAACATATGCACGAAGAAGTAGAAACCAGCAGATCACAGCAACAGAACCATAAGACTTGAATCTTTCTAATATATATTTTTGGTAGTGTAGAATATTTACACTTATTTTTGGATCTGTAACTGAAACATTAAAAAAACTCATCTTATAAGCTTGCTACTGTTAACAGTTCCTAGAGTAGGCTTAGACCTCTATAAGTTCGTTTGAAGTGTAATCCCAATGAAAAAAAGTTTTACTTATCATTCTTGTGAGGGTAGATCTTCAACTAAGATGTCATCTTCAATAAAATTTAGAGAAAAAAATATGATTAAGAGCAGTCTAACCTTCAAATTCTCAGTTTATTTGAGTACCGATTCTTCCCAATCATCTCGCCAGAAAGAAAAGGCTTTTTCTTGGTAGCTGGTTTATCTGTTGCTTCACTAGTTTTGCTCTTCTTCTGCTTCGTCCCTTTCCCACCTGCAAAAGATACATTTTTATCCTTTGCATGTTCTTCTCGGTGGCGCTTAACCCCGGAAGTAGGACGATGGTCACTCTCCTTCCTTGTGCTCTCTACTTCTACGTCCTGAGGTGCATCTTCAGATGCGTCAGAAACAAAGGTGTTCTTTGGAAAGTTTGATTTGCTTGACCCAAACGCAGAACAAAACTCGTTGTATGTTGATTGCTTAGCTTCTTGTCTTGATTTCCACTGCTCAGGTCTGCTGGCATAACTGCAACAAATAAAATATTCCATACAAAAAGATGGTTAAGATATGATCTTACAATTTCCATCAAATTAAGCAAAGTAAGTTTTGTGACTATTAAGTTCTTTACCCATCGATATCTAGCTTCCTAAGCAGATAAGGCCCTTGCGTTGTTTTTAAGAGATCAGCTTTCACTTCCAACAATTCAGCTGCTATGGCTTCCCTTAGTGCCACGTTACATGCATCGAAGCACTTCTCGACAGTGAATGAGCCCGATTTGTGTAATGAGAGCTCGCCAAAATGTCCACGTAACCTGTCAGGAAGTTAAAGGTGAAAAGAAACATTATCAATTGTTGAAAGAAAACTATAACTTTGTCATATGCTTCAGTTCTGAATATGGTAATCATATAAATAAATAACATAAAGAAGCAGTGCATACTTTATGATTAGTCTACGCTTCTGCTTTGAAGCAGCATTTGAGGCAAGAAAGGCTTCGATGACTCGTGCTCCGCTGGGATCTTTTGCTGTTTCAACGGTATACTCAGGTTTCATTGAAGTTAAGCTTGTTATGTATGGCTGTATAAGTTCCTGAGAGAATTGCAATAATGTGAACGCTAATGAGCAGCCAAACTTGGGAAGTTAAAATCCAACGAAACTAGTTTTGTCAACACCAAAGAAGGAAAGGAAACATACGCTAGAAAACTTGAAAATCTCCTGAAGGATCAAACAACCCATGAGATGCATCTTTGCACCAGGTGCCCACTCCCATGTAGACTTATCTTGGGAATAAAAGTAGTTATCAAGAAACAACAACCGTGGAGCAATGGAGATACGAGTCTCGTTTTTGGAGCATAGTGCATCAGCAAGGGCCTCACAACACTGTCATCAAATCAGTAAAGAAATATCTGTATAATAATTCTCTTAAATAAAAATACGGAACAAGATTTTTTTCAGTTGAACTTTTAACCTTGTGTTCATGACTTTGAAGCCTTTGGCTAGCAGCTAGCAGAAAAGTCACAACACCTGACTTCCCTTGTTCAAGAAGATCCTTGAGTCTTGGAGCTAATTCTTCCCATATCAAACCCATCTATACCATATACAAAAGCAATTGAACATAAGTTTGTCGGCTTCAAGGAAATAGCACGAGGCTAAAAACCCTGAAATGAAAAGAAGCTGACACAACAGAAGAAGATGAAATGTTGGTTAGATCTCAATACCTGCTCTTGGTTTTTTGCATGGGAGATCAAAGCTTGAATAACAAAATTTGCAGATCGATCAAGAGATAGATCATATAACGAATTCTTGAAAACTTTGTTGAACAATTCGTTGTACAGACTTTCAGGAGCCACTTCCAAAATCACCTGAAAATGACACGAAAATGACTTAAGAATCATAACACTCTTACTACAGATAAGTGGGTATCGTACGTGACAAACAATACAATCTAGATACTGTTTCGAATCGACTAAAACATGCAACATGTCCATAATAAGTTGCTCTTGTAATGTACCACAAAATTCGTAAAAGCAACTCAGTTACCTCCATCAAATGACTGAATGAGTTATCCTTCAATGACTCCAAAATCTCCTTGGCAACATCAGTCTCTATAAGAACCCCCTCTTCTTTTCCATTTGCAGAGTTGTTGCAGCCCAGAACAAGAGGAATGATTTCAAGCAACTCATCATCTTGTTTCACCATTAGTCCGAGAGCCGTCTGTCAAAAGAAATTTATTTAAACATCACCGTGAACCAGAGAGCATGATAACTAACATTCCATACTAGATAAACTGCTTGCAAACAAACAAAAGAGTAGAGAGGGAGATAACATATACCTGTAAGACCAGACTGCTACACTGATCGACTTGAAGATACTTCATGTCCTCTCTGCTACAGCTTAAAATCCCAGATAATAGGTAACTGAAAACATCTGGAAACCCTTGATGAGAGAACTCTAGATTATTCTCATCTGAATGAGACGTCTTCAGATTCAAACGTTTAGCCAGAGCTTTCGATGATTTTGCGCCACGAAGCTCAGGGGTTTCTATAGAGACTCCTTTGCAAAGACTAAGAAGCGTTCGAAGAACATAAGAACCATGGCAGTTGCATATCATCTCAAGAGGTTTCTCCACAATCACCTGACCAAGAGAAAACATTTTAAGCCACAATCGAAGCAAGCTCAATATGTAAAGAATAGTATAATAACTACCTTGCATATGGAAAGCAACGCCTCCTCGATAACAGAATAAGCATCTGGATTTTCCAGGTGTGTGGCCAAGGATTTGAGAGCAGACTCTGCAACATGAGAGCCTGATTTATCCATTGCAATGGCTGGGAACACAGACGCAGAGTTTCGCAGGAAGCTGCAGAGCTGATCAAGCTCGCATCCCTCAAGCAGAGTTTGCAAGACATGACTTATGATATAGTCAGTTGCGATTTCGTATTCCCTCCCTCTCGTCTCCTCGAGTGCGTTTCCGCAGATCACCGAACGCTCCTCTAAATCAACTCCGTTGCTATCAAAGAGATTGGCAATCTCAGAGAAATACTTTGAAGTTTCTGGATCAATCTCTTTCCTGCAAAAGGTTAATCACAAGTCAGATGCATATTCTGTTACCTATAAGGCAAAGTCTCTGGTTACCTGACAAACTGATTCTGATGCTCAAATTCTGATTGTTTCTTGGACGCTGCCTTTACGTTGGCGGAATCGTTGGATTGGTTCCTCTTGTTACTATCTCTATCAAAACCACGACCACCTTTCTGGTCCTTCCTACCCATTCCTCTCTTCCTGGAGCTGTGGTTGTTGCTAGACTTTTCCCGTTGACCCATCAACGCTATCTTCCTAGATGATCCTGTGATGGCAATGATTTGAACTGAAACCATGAGAATCCCTAATTAAATCCTATAAAAACTACCTAAGAAAAACACAAAAAAAAACTCAAATACAAAACAAGCAGACCATAACAATAACTGGTTAAAAGAAGGAAAGGTTCAATTTTTTTTAATATCCACAGCAGGAACCTAACATGTTCATGGGCAATACAGTGAGTTACCAACTCTAGCTTAACACTCATAGGAAAGGTTCAATTTTTAATTATCACAGAGCAAGAATCAAACATGTTCATGGGCAACAAGGTGAACTTTCAGGACTACTAACACAGCTCTAGCTTATATACATCAAATTAAGGGTTTCTAGTTCGACACGAGGTACCATATAACTGGGTTTGTGTAGTAGAGCAGAAACACAAACCTGAGGATGCGAAGCACACAGTTTGTGTGTTAAGAGGGAAAATCGAAGAAGCGTGACTGAGTGAGAGAACGCGGCGAGGATGGATGATAGAGGAATCACGAATTAGGAGGAGTAGAACGATTTGAATCAAATTCTTGTGTGTGTTTTGAAGTTCGGACAAGGTTTGATGATGTCTAGGGTTTTGTTCTCTCCCTCCGTTAAACGTCGCCGTTAGGGAAGGGAAGGGTTTGATTTATGAATTAACTGGCCTCTCAAGGCCCACTATAGCAGGCTCCACCCATCTCTGTTAAATTATTTTTTTTATCAATAAAACGGAATTTTAATTATAAATTTTGCTTTTAATTAGTTTTTTTTTTTGTTTTACAGTTTATCCGTATTTATTAAAAACTATAAAGAATTCAAAAAATTCTCTTTTTTTTCAAAAAGTGATTTTTCTTTCAACAACAACCAAATAAAACAGAACAAAAAACTTATTTGAATGATAATATCTTGAATTTATTTTGTATCGTGTTAAGATTTGATACAAAAATGGGGTATGACGCAGTCAGTGTGGTACCATTGGGACCCTTCGTCCTCGCGATTAATTTTTTTTTTTACCTTAGGGCTTGGAGAGCACGTCCTGATCTCAAGATGCGGACATTCTTGATCAACCACGCTAAAACCCTCGCCGACCAAACTCGTCGTCAACCTCACACAAGCCGACGCTTACTCTCTCTTCTTCCATCTTCGTCAGCATCATCTCCTCTTCTTACTCTGTCTCGTTTCTTGTATGCCACTTTGGATATGTCTGCTTCTGATTCCACTTCATCTCTTCTTGTCTCCATCAATCCGAAGGTGGTGTTCTCAACTTTGATTCATCCGGTTGCTGTTTTAAAATTGTGGTTTTTTGTGTGTTAATTTTCCTGGATTGATCTGGAACTGTTTCAAATTAGGTTAAAGTTTTTATTTTTTCAGTGGATTTCGTTTCATATCTTCTTATGAGTCACTTCCACTTCGCCTATGTCATTTCTTTTTATGAGTCACTTTTAATCATTGTAGATTTTGTTTACATGTGCTCTGTCTAGTGAAATCATGAACATAATCTGTGAGTATCATAGAGTTGATAGTTAACTGTTGATATTGTTACCTATCATAAAAACTCTTTATTTAGAGTCATAAACCCCTATCATTGAATGACTCTTATGCCTCAGGGTGTCAAGGGTTTGCATCGCACAATTGCAGCTGAAATAGAATCCCGTGATGGTTTTAATCTTCCTCAAAAGGCAGCCGAACCTTCAAAGACCACACCAGATGCTTTCTACTGCAAAAGCCCTCGCTTCGGACAGGTAAAAAACAAAAAAAAAAACTTCACAAAACGTACATGTTTTTTTTTTGAAAAAATATAAACTGATTGTTTTTACATTCACTGTGGTTAATTAGGTTCCTGGAACATGGCACTTCAGACACACAATCCTTCGGCAACAAGAAAACAAGGTTCCAGCCGCAGTGAATCGTCACAGAGAGATGCACAGCAGCTCCGGTAAGAGTCCAGCCGCCGCCAAGCAACCCGCGGCCAAGAGTGCCAAAAAGGTTTCCTCCAAGAGCTCCAAAAAGAAACCCGCCAAGAGCGCCGGCGGCGGCAAGGGCTCCTCCGGCACATTGTTTCCGAAACGTAGCAAGTTCCCTAAACACCACCGAGGAAGACTAAGAGGTATATCTTCAGGCGATAATCGTATCTGTTTCGGAAGATACGCGCTTCGAACACTTGCACCGGCCTGGATCACGTCTAGGCAGATGGAAGCAGCAAGACGAGCGATGGTGCGACACGTACCGCGCAGCGCAAAGATTTGGATACGTATGTTTCCAGACAAGGCGGTTACGGGGAGACCGTGCGAGGTACGTATGGGTGGTGGGAAAGGACCTCAGGAGTATTGGGTGGCTGTGGTTCAGCCAGGTAAGATTCTTTATGAGATGGCTGGTGTGCCCGAAAGTGTAGCTAGAAAAGCTATTACAGTAGGTGCTTCCAAAATGCCTATAAAGACTCAGTTCATTTTTAATGAAAAAACTATATAACATTCTTGGAGGATGACAAGATTGTAAGTTTTATTTTTCTTGATAAACAGTTTTTTTTTTTTACTTTCAATAAAAGAAGGGAGACAAGAAATGATATTTGAATGCAGCATGTATTCATCACAACATGAGCTAGTTATCAATTCAATGGAATATGTACTGGTCGAAGGTCTTATTGGCTTTGTCTTTGAGAGCTCTATATTAAGCAAGTATTGTATATATGTTTATGGCTAATACGTGTGAATGAATGTGTGTGTAAGTGAGGAATAATCATACAGTGAATGGCCTAAAAATCATTAGATTATCCTCACCATCTGATACACAATTGTAGAAAAATTAAGATTAGTGGGACAGCAGTCAAACTAGATCACGTACAACACTAATATACAAGAGTTTCAATCTCTCTTTCTTTCTTTAACTCAAACATATATAGTTTGCTATCCAAAAAGTCTCTTGATTAAGTTCTGACAAGCCGTAGAAGCACTGTAGCTTATTGGTTAAAGTTTAAAGGTTTTTACGATTCGATTCCTATACTATACAATTTCTTGCAGATTATATGATGCGAAGCTTATTGGAGGTTCCAGAGTATTTACTCTGTTGGCAGAGCCGTTCGTTGTGGTCGTATGCTGTGCAGAGAGCATGTCCATCGAAGATGTCGTACATGCAGAACCGTCTGTCGATCCAAGTGTTTCAGAGATGACTTTATCGTGGAATCCTCATCCGTGGAGCTGTTGATCATATCTAATAGAATTAGATATTATACGATGACGTAAAGGTGTTACTTAGCTCCTACAACTATACGATGCATCTTCAAAAAAAAAAACTATGAAGAATCGAAAATAATCATTGGCTTATTAATGGGCCTAATATGGATAATCTGACCCAGAACTGAATAAAACATTTTTTTCTCGAGAAAGCGACGTTTTAATTTTCTTTTTCCTAAAAATCGAAAAGACAAAAGCAATGTGGAGAAGATCAGCGTCGTTCATCCTCGACGACGAACGGCGACGAACCTCGAACTCACCTCCCATGGCAGACAACACCACGCGAGCCCCTTTCCAAAACCCTGACGCCATCTCCGCTTACTACCAAACCCGAGCGGCTCACCACGGCGTCATCACAAGCGACTGGCTAGCCCAAGCTCAAGCCGCCGTGGGCGGCGTCTCCGGCGAGGAGCATCCCGACTCATCAGTCGCCGAGCTCGGAAAGGAGAAGACTTTCAATGTAATCGAGGAGTTCAACGGCTGGAGGAAACAGCCGGATCTGGCGGAAGCCGTCGCGGCTATAAGAGCTTTAGCTGCGGTTATACGCGCGAGCGAGGCTAGCACCATGATGGAGCTTGAGATTGAGCTCAAGAAAGCTTCCGACACACTCAAGGTGAAAACTTAACTTCTTCATTACATGTTTTTCTTTTGGTAACTTGGTTTTAAATGGCGACCGCTTTGAACGCCATGGCGAGTGGCGACCTGTGGCGATCTCCAAAACGCCAGAACCCCTCATGGCCATGCGACTGCGAGGTACACATGTCGACCGCCTTTGCTCGCTTTTCTTATTTACTGGGTGTCGACCATAGCGTCGCTTCGTTGTTGAGAAACAAACCAAGTTGGTTTAACAGAATTTTGGTTTCTAAATCCACAATGGTTAAGTAAAATAGTACTATACCCTAAATATACTAAACAGAAAGCCCTAATCCATCTAAACCCTAATTACTTCAACAATAGTACTATATAATAGTAACATGACCCTATCGTTTTTCTTAAGTTCTTGCTTTCTCTGCTAGATACACGGGCAGTAACTCTTCTTTATTTATGCAAAGGGCAAATCTCCAAAATAACACTTTTTTAAGTTTATGTCACAAAAATAGTCCTTAAAAAATTAAAATGACCAAAATAGCATTTTATGTTTTGAAAAATATAAATTTTTTTTATTTTTCTGAAATCTTATTCCAAAACCCCACTCACCAGCTCTAAACCCTAAAACCTAAACTCTAAACCCTAAACCCTAAACCCTAAACTTCTAAACCGTAAACCCTACTCTAAACCCTAAATCCTAAATCCTAAACTCCACCCCTTTTGGTAATGAAAAAAGACAAAGACTTTAGTGTTGTTAGTCATGGGACAAGACATCAATCTCCTGGTGTTTTAATTCACTGTCTGTTCATTCGTTTCTTGTTTTGGTAATGAAAAAAAGACAAAGACTTTAGTGTTTCTGTTTTTAATTTTTTTTTTTTTGTTGTTGTTAGTCATGGGACAAGACATCGATCTCTTTGACTGCTGGATGCGATCTGTTTATCAGATACGTGACGAGGACGTCTGCTTTGGAGTACGAGGATTTTAACTCAGCTAAGTCTCGTCTCCTTGAAAGGGCTGAGAAGTTTGGTGAAATCTCTTGCAAGGTAACTTTTTTTTTCTTTTTACATCATAATAGAATAAGAAGAGCTGAAAGGTGTTGACTTTGTTGCAGGCTCGTAAGATTATTGCAATGCTTAGTCAAGATTTTATATTCGATGGTTGTACCATATTGGTTCATGGACTCTCTAGAGTTGTTCTGGAGATACTCAAGACTGCTGCTCAGAACAACAAGCTCTTCCGAGTTCTCTGCACAGGTTCCTCTCTCTTTTGTGTCTTTTAAATAGACACACTCGGTAGCTGTATTGGAACTTAGTCATTGAACCTTTTCCATGAATTATAGAGGGAAGGCCGGATGGAACAGGAGTTTTGTTGTCGAATGAGCTATCGAAGCTCGACATTCCTGTGAAGCTGCTGCTTGATTCAGCTGTGGCGTATAGCATGGACGAGGTGGACATGGTGTTTGTTGGGGCAGATGGAGTTGTGGAGAGTGGAGGTATCATCAACATGATGGGAACTTATCAGATTGCACTCGTGGCGCACAGCATGAACAAGCCGGTCTATGTTGCTGCTGAGAGTTACAAGGTAATTTTGATTTGTTATTAAAGATCCTAGAGAGGGAGAGAGTCTAGTTTAATCATATGAAAGTTGTTTTGTGTTTTGTAGTTTGCTAGGCTTTACCCATTAGACCAAAAGGACATGGCACCGGCGCTGAGACCGATAGAGTTTGGTGTGAAGATTCCGGTGAAGGTGGAAGTAGAAAGATCGGCTAGAGATTATACTCCGCCACAGTACCTAACGCTACTCTTCACGGACCTTGGTGTTCTTTCTCCCTCTGTTGTTAGCGATGAGCTTATTCAACTCTATCTCTAATTGTCACTCCTAATTAAATAACTTCTTACTTTTCAGTTTTGCTTCCACTTTAAAGATGGTCTAAGATCATATGCTTTTCATGCAAAAACCTTATTTCCATTTTTGTATAATGGACAATGGACCAAAACACAGCCTAGCTGTTTATTTTTGGAGTCGTTTTTTTTTCTTTTGTTAATTGAGGTGTCTGAACCGAAGTCCCACGTTTTAATGACTAGTCGAGTTAGTGTTTTGTCCATGATGTATCTTCGTCTAGTCAAATATGACACAACAATCCAATGTTTAAGGATCACCTAGGTGCTAGATATGCATTTTATACGAGATTATTGATTAGGTGAGCAGTATTTTTCGAGTGAGTTGATCAATTTTTTAAAAAATCAATCTTGAAAAATCGTTTCATTTAAGATTTGATTTGCTAACTAGACAGACGCCTCTTATACGTAGCCTATATTGATTTTTAGAACACCTATAAATCAAACAGGAGTTCGGGAGTCTGTCTTGTTCCAAGCTACCAATTTCTAGAGAATCCCAATAAGCTATGAATTCAAGGAATGGACTCTCATCACTTGAATGAGCATCCCCCGAACGCACACGGAAAGTCGTGTACTTCATCTAACTATAGGAAAGGTATCATATAGATTGAAGAGTGGTAAGTCTGACAGCTGGGACTCTGTACCAACCAACGCCTTTCCCTTTGTAGACAGCTTCGTTGTGTCAAGTATTTACTTTAGAATGGACAATATAACAGGGTCTTTTGTGTAACATTTTAACAATATTAAACGTCTGAGTTAATTGAGCTAAACGAGTCCATATCAAACGTGAAACACATGAGTTAAACGAATGTAAATAATTTAGATAAACATACAATACATAAATATAACACCAAAGTGTAATACATATCAAGAAAACACTTCATCGCTTACGGATTTGAGACAGAAACGTACCAGCCGCAACGTCTAGGTATCCATCGTCACCTGCTTGACCTTGATCATTCCTAACCGTCACATTCTCATCCGTCAGTTTCCATTCAATCTCAGCCATCTGATTCTGAAACACCGGAGCATTCATCTGAACCGTCTGATCACCACCCAGCTGACAGATCCTCGTCCATAAATTGTCCCTTAACCCATTCAAAGCCGTCATGTACTCTTCCATCTCCTCCTCCGGCACACTCTCCACCGTCCTCTCCCACCACTTCAAACCGTCTACCTCTTCACCTTCGTTTGCCATGTCACCACCAGGATGTGACCTCAGCATCACGGGCGTCCTCCGCAAGTAGTTTTCAACGAGTGTGTCCGCGTTACCAAACGTGTAGATCCTTCCGCGACGTGAAAACGTTATGATACCGATCTGTGCGCCGCATAGGACGCTTAACTCTGCCGCTTTTTTGAAAAGTCCCGTTCTGCGTTTTGAAAACGTCACTTGCCGCTTGCTCTCCTCGCTGATCTGTTTGATTTCTATCTTCTGTCTACCTTTGGTTGTTTTAGGGTTTTGTTGGAGCTTTTCTTCCTTGAGCGGCAAGCAAGCGGTTGATGAACGTTCTCCATACTCCATGGTGAGGAGCAATGATGAGAGAGGAGATCACAAAAATATTGAGTTAACCCTAGTTACAAAAATAAAAGACTTCTTTAAGGAAAAAAATACTCCGACATTTATTTATATATAGTTTGAAGTCAGTTAAGGAAGTTTTTGTCTCTTCATTATACTTATGCTAATTTGAGGTGTTAAATGCTCGTCATAATAATAATTTCATTATTATGGAAAGATTCCATAAAATGAAACTTAACCCTTTCAATCTAATTTGTAATATCCTATTATTTCCTAGATTTACGAAATACGCTACTTTCAATTTTGCGTGTTAATGAAACTACGGGTGATTGCTAGCTAGTATATGTACGGTCCAGTAAATTTTAATTGAGGATTTGTAAATAGATACCAATCTTAGCCGTAATCACAATGTATCACTTAAATACATTAGTCAAAGTTAGTCAAACCCCAAATATACGTGAAAGTTTTTTTTGGTGTAAAATATACGTGAAAGTTATAGAATAAATTTGGATTTTACTGAAAAATCGAGGTACTCATTCGTAATCAAACTTAGCTAAACGTTGTTCAAGAAGTTGTAATCGATTTAATTATCCAACCTACCACTCGGCATAGCATCAGTGTGATAAAAGAAATGAGTAATTTGACACTTTTTATACAAATGATTATACAAATAGAAGAATAAATTAAACATGGTGGAATTTGACATTTAAAAAAAAAAATCACTAATTGAATAATAATAATAGAAAAAAGATCCCACTAATAGTCTAATTCTGATGTTTTTTTTTTGAATTTCTAAACGAAATATGAAATTTTGTGTCTTTACTAAATTTAAGAGAAACAAGTTATTCCTATACCTCTAATTCTACTCACCACTACTCGATTAATCGTTATCTCACTAACAACCATTTGGAATATCTTCATTTTCTACGGTTTTGAGCCGAAACGGAACCACCGTAAAGTCTAGATGATGCCCATCGTTACCTGCTTGACCTTAAATCGTTATTTTCCAGTGAATCGGAGCCATTAGATTCGGAACCCCTTAATTACCGCTTAATTAACTAATCTTCCGCTCACGCTCAGTATATCAAATAGTCTTTTTTTTTTTTTTTTATGAGCAACTATAGCCTTTTATTTATCACTCAACAATACACTATTATACACACATACATACGTGCGCACACACATACATACGTGCGCACACACACACATATATACAACTGTAATATATACTGATTATCTTGCTGTAAAAGATTCAAAGAAAAGTTGATAGATTAATTTAGATTTGAAAATGGTTAGTGGGGAAAACCGTGGTTCAGTTCGTCAGTATTAAAGACTGCTTCTGGTTTCAAAATTTAATGCCATATTTAATAACGACATACCCCTATAGCTAGGTTAATAACTCGTATTACACTATGATTAATTAATGTTTATATTTTATTTATCAAGTTGTAGCTCACATCGACTAGTCCAAAAGCCATGGCGACCTCCTGAGAGGTGGTGGTACACGGATAAGTAAAACAAGCCCGAACCAATATACAAGAAAATTTTACAATAAGAATTTTAGAAAAAGTGAACAAATATGATTAAAAATATTGTACTAAATGGAAAAATTCGTAGAAATCTATATAGAGCTTATCATATGCTTGGCCACAGCAATAGGTCAAAATTACATAGAAATCAAGAACGAATATTAAACGATGCATTAAATTGGGTAGACAGAAATCACCGTCATTAAACTCAAATATATTGTGATCAAAAGAGGCTTAAAAGAAAAAAAATTCTTCAATATACGAATATATTATTCATTAATGAAAAGATATGATGATTATAGATAAGATCGAATACCAAAGATTAATAATCCGATTCATATCCCATCTAATACCAGATTCATTACAGCAGCAGCCAACTTGTAAATATTTCAAAATCTACAACAAAGCTATGCAAGGGTAAAAAAGTAAATCAGCTAATATTCAAATTTGGCCCAATTGTCATTCCATGAAACACGCGTGGTCATTTTGCATATAAAAGAGGAGAGTATTGCAGCTTCAAAGCAAACCACATTCAACATTTGAGAGATATTATATTTCGAACCCCAAAACTTTGAAAAACTTTTAACTCACACCCTTATTTAAAAGTCTTGAGCAAAATGTGTGGAGGAGCAGTAATTTCCGATTACATAGCGCCGGGAGCTGGCAAGCCTTCCTGGAGAAGCGACAACGTCGTTGACCTGACACTCGACGACTTGGAGGGAGATTCTCAGTATTATCCATGGCTAGGTGTGAAAAGAGAAGATGGGAGGATGAGGAAGAAGAAGAAGAAGAAGAAGAAGAGTGTTAGTAGCGAGTACAGAGGAATCAGGAGACGGCCATGGGGAAGATGGGCGGCTGAGATTCGCGACCCGATCAAAGGAGTTCGAGTTTGGCTAGGGACGTTCAACACTGCAGAAGATGCTGCGAGAGCTTATGACTTTGAAGCTAAGAGGCTCCGAGGAGTTAAAGCTAAACTCAACTTCCCTAACGAGTCTCCAGCATCATCATCTAGAAAGCGTAAAGCCTCTTCACCACCACCAACACAGCGGCCACAGGTTCAGAAGATAGAAGAGAAGCATGAAGGTGATGATCTTGGTGGTGGCTATTTTGATTTCTTGTGGGAGGAGAATAATAACGCGGACGCGAGTCAGGTCGACACGCAATGGCTTGAAGATGTTATTGTCATGGGCGATGATGCGGAGAAGAGACAGAGAGGTTCTTATGATTGTGAAGGGGACGTGGATGGTTTGTTTTCGGATGAGCTTCTGGCTTTTGAGAACCAGACGGAGTGCTTCTTACAGACGCCGTTTATGGAGGGGGGAAACTGTGGTTCCTTGACGTCTTTGAGTAGTCTCTTAGATGAAGTCAATGTCATGGATCTTTGGTCTTGAAGGGGGTTTTTATTGTATAAACGACATGAGTCTTTGGTGTTCCGTTTTGTGCAAATGAGTTCTTGGTCTGTTTGTGTATTAGTGTCTTGTAACTCTTGAATTTGTTTTGTTCTGCTCTCTTGTAAATACTAAAAGAAATGCCTTGTTTTCCGGCTTTTCAACATCGACTAGCGACTGTATCCATTGCAGTACAAAAGATCTAAACTTGTAAAAAGTAAGAATCGAAGTATGTTTGGCAACACAATGGGCCATAGGGGTGGGCGTTCGGATACCGTTCGGGTTAGGATCAGGTATTTCGAATTTAAAGTATTTCGGTATAGAGGTATAGAACCCGGTCGGGCTCGGATATTTAAATTTTGAAAAAAAAAATTAAATTCTTCATTGTTTAAGTTTTTTGTATTTAAAATATATACTTTTCACTTACCTGTTTTTTTTTTAAAAAATTTAATAGATTAAACTATCATCAATATAAATATTTTGAATGAAATTAGAGAAGTAAACTTGAAATATAGATAAAATATTCATATGTTCGGTTATCTTCGGATATCAATTCGGGTTTGGATATCCAAACTCTCCTAATTCAATACCTGCTCGGATATTTTACTACGTCGGTTCGGATTTTTTAGGTCGGATTCGGATATATAGCAAAATGCTCACCCCTAGGCCACAACATCACCTTGAAGTCATCAGAGTCCATCGCAAGCTTTGCTATGACATGTGGCACGACCTCAAATCCATTTAACTTTGTCCCAAACCGTCCCATAGGACTCAACGTAGTACCATACATCTCTCCATCTTTTTTTTCCATGACCCATCAACATTGCATTTCAACAAATCACCTGATCCTTCTAGTGCACTAAGCTTGCTATCCATGATGAATCCATATGCTCCATGGCCTTCTCATTTGTTTCTTGTAGGCCTTGGCAAAAAAAACCGGAACCGAAGAACCGAACCGAAATACCCGAAACCGAAACTAGCCCGAAACCCTCAAATCCCAAATAGTTTCTATATTTCTATATCCGAAATAACCGAACCGATAACCGTACGGGTACCCGAATATATAAAAAAATTATTATATACATATAATATAATTGAATATATATTTATAAAATCTTTTAAAAGTATCCAAAAATATTTAAAAAAAAAACTAAATTATTATAAAGTATCGAACTACCCGAAACTTTCCGAAAATATATGGATAGTTTTATCAGAAATATCCAAAGTAATCGGAAACATCGGAGATTTTTATCCAAATCATTCTAATTATTTGATATTTTACCCTAAATACCTGATATTTTATCTGAATTACTTGAACTACTCGAAATAACCGAACCTGAACCAAATGAGAACCGAATTTTTTCCAGGTGTTTTCTGGTTCCTAGTTTTACTATCCAAACCGAACCAAACTTGAATCGAAAATAGATCAAGTAGTAAATAGATCCTCTAACCCCTAGAAATATCCGAACCGACACCCGAAATGCCCATGCTAGTTTCTTGTACATAAAACTTATAAAACTGCACGTCTTTATAGATCAGCTCATTTCTCGTTATCACATAGCCGCCAAAGCATATCCAAGGAAAAAGCTTCAAACTGTCTTCCACTGTGATCCTAAGTACTAGCAAAACAGCCTGTAAACTCTCTATCTACCATCACACCATTCGGACAACATGGCACTAGTGATACTCGTTCAGGAACACTGTTTTACCACCATTGAAGGTTTGATAGGATGTTAATGGCTAATCATTACCCTGACTATTGCAGTATAGAAGAAACCAGATTTAATCAAAAAGCTTTTGATTTGATTTCATTATTTTGCGATATATTGGGCAAAGAACCAATCTGTATTTGTGATAAAGCGCAAGAGATAAATAGAGATTCCATTCAACAACAAAAAAGGAGCAAAACAGAGTAATCTAAAGTGTCTTGTCTCAAGAGAAAAAAAGAAAAACAGTGAACTCTTCGATCCCAGCAGTAACAAAAAAAAACAGGTCTATAGCCATTTAGCTATTGTAAAGGCTATCAACTTTATTCCCAATTGGTCACTGCAGTTGTGGGTGGCACAGCCGCGTCCCATCCACCTTCTGCTGCAGCTGGAGCAGCTGAAAAATAAAACAAAGACCAACAATTAATACTCGTCAAGACCAAAAAGGGGCAAGATAGGATTATTATATATGTCAAGACTAACCGGAATCATTCCATGAACCAGCGGCGGGAGCAGCAGAGATCGGCGCCTGAGCTTCTCCAGGCCATGCGGCGTCAGGGATAGCAGCAGTGGTCCACTGGTCTGCACCTCCATACTCAGGAGCAGGTAATCCAAACTCAGCCTGAGGTGCAACTTCATCCTCATCCTCTGGCTTGGCCTCCTCGGGCTCCCTGTAGAAGAACAGGTCAACCTGTACCAACAAAACAACATATAAAGAAGTCAAAAACACCAAACAAGAACGCAAGAAATGAAATTACAGACTTCTATGCCTCTTCTTACCATGACGTCCCAGTTCTGAGCAGGGCGAATGGTTCCACGCATCTGAAGGACCATGCGAGCAAGAAGCCAGAAGAGACAACCAATGCTGTGCTTTCCCTTGTTGTTGGCGGGGATACCAATGTCAACAAACCTCATGGGAGAGTCAGTGTCACAGAAAGCAATGATTGGAATGTTTCCCAAAGCACCTTCCTTGATAGGCTGCAACACACAAGATCCCAAGTTAAGAGAAAACCAATCAGGAAAAAGACTCAACAGTCGCCAAAACTTGACTATACCTGGTGGTCGGTACGTGGATCAGTGAGAATCAAAAGCCTTGGCTCGCTGAACGAAGTCTGCATCTGATTGGTGAATGTACCAGGAGTGTGCCTTCCAGCAATGGCGTTGGCTCCAGTGTACTGAGCGAACTTCAAAACAGCTCTCTGACCATAGGGCCTAGCTGACTGCACAATGATGTCTTGTGGGTTCTCGATAGCAACGATGACTCGTGCAGCCATCATCAGCTTCTCCCATGTCTTGCCAAGGTTAAAGATGTAAATCCCTGACAAGTAAAACAAACAGATACTACAAACATCAGCCGAGCCGACCAAACCTAAACTAAAACTAACAGCTGTCGGAACCAAAATAATAATAAAAAAAAAACAGATCTCAATGCTCTAAATCATAACTACTTGAAAGTGAAACATTTTTTACCGTCGTTGCGTCTCTTGAAGACGTAACGCTCCATTTGGTAGTTGCAGTTCTTGGTTCCGAGGTGAACCTCAGCAGCGCACATCATCTTGATGTCAGCCTCCTTCTGGGAAAGCTGAGCAGATCCGTTAGTCGCCATTTTGCGTTTTATCTCTTCTTCTTCTTCTGCAAGTGTTGAAAATTACACGACAGAGAGAGAGAGAGAGAGGCGAGGAGGAAGCTTTTAAGTGGCTGCAATATATGAAGCGGAAACCCTAGTTTGTGTGTGTAAAAGTCTGTTATACCCTCGTCCTTAACATACGGTTTTATCGAATCGGATTTATAATCGCCGGTTTAGTTTCCGGTTTTGTATTTTTTTTAACTATTTCCGGTTTTCTAATTTTGGTTCGGTTCAGATTACAGATTCAGTTTGTATATTATCATCATCTCTCTGCTCGCCCCAGTCAGCAAAGATCTTATCTCTGTGTTATCTCTCTAACCTATAGAAGTTTAGAACCCTAATGATCTTTGAATCCTCTCCTTTTCTATCCGATTCGAACGCAATTGGAGTTGTATCACGATCCTCTCTGAAAAATCGAGCTCATAAAGGTTTCAATTTCATTCAAATTCGTGTTTTGTTGCAAGTACCCAGACGGTTTTGAGATTCGATCTTCTTGGTGAGAGAGCTCATCATGGGCGTCACGTTTAAGATATCGAGGACTGGTAGAAAGTTCCGCCCCAAGGCTTCTACTGAATCGGCTACTCCTGAATCTCCAGAACAGCTGAATCCCAAATCAATCGTTCTATCAGCTAAATCAAAGGTAATGTAACCTATGAAAAAATTCTGATTTTGAGGAATTGTGTTATTACTACATCACTGTGAACAATTGTTTTGATTCCAGGCCGTTGTTGAGGGCTCTGGGTTCTCGCAGTCATCTTTGCTTCATGTATCTCCAGGTTAGCAGCTTCTTGACAGAGTCATGCTTTTTTTTAGCTATGTTAAAATTTGGGTGCTTTTGGTTTTATTTGCAGATCATGAAGTTTCCTTTGTGTTGAGTCTCTATCCGAATGGGTATTCCATTGGAAAACCCTCTGAGGTATGTAATGGAGATTCATGTGTACTGAGAGTCTCTGTATGATTAATTCACAATTTTTGATTTTTTTTTTTTTAGAATCAGGCCGTGCAGCAGACATCGTTTAGAGATGCTCCGAAGGTCTTGCATCTGTATGATAGAGCAGCAGAGAGTCTACTTTCGGTAAATATTTTTTTTTTTTTTTATAAAAATGGAGTTAATATTTGGTGAATGATTACAATGTACTTTGGAAAGTAAGTTTTTTGAGTTTGTATTATTAATTAGAGCCACTTAGATCTGCATTCTTAGTTGTTGTTGGTTAAGGCTTTTGCTTAAGAAGTTTGTGAAATCTCTATTGTGGCTGTCTGTTTTCAAGAATTTATTTTGAGTTGTAACATTTGGGATCTTATGCCAGTGCAAATGTTTTTTTTTTCGTTTAAGTTTAGCATATGTAAGGATGATGTTTCTCTTTTCCCTCGGTAAACCCAAATTAAAGTTTGACTGCACTACTTGCTCGAATTTCGTTAAATTCTTTTTGTAGCTATTATTCCACTGAGTATGTTTTTATTTCCTCTGGTGGTTGCTATAGGCTATTGAGGCTGGTAGACTTCCTGGGGACATTTTGGAAGATATACCGTGCAAATTTGTGGATGGGGTGGTCATATGTGAGGTGAATTATCTTCAGTACTATTTGAATTGAGCCTAAGCCTTCCATGACCTGCCATCAAGTCAAAGTAAACTAGTAGTCTCACATGGTCGTCCCAGAAACTAAGGCTTTAATTTAGTTATATTTACCATGGTTCTAATTCCTGCATTGCCTTCCATAAGTTCTTAAATTTAGTTGTATTACCATAATTTGTTTACCAGTGAACTTCTGAAATACGTTGGAGTAATTAAAAACATACTACTCAGGTATCAGCTTACATAACATGCTTTCTTTAATTTTTGGTACATGCTATTGTAGGTGCATGACTATCGGAAGCATACTCCAGAGCAAGTCTCTCCTGTGATAAATAAAGTGCGCCTTAAGATGTCACTCGAGAATGTGGTAAAAGATATTCCATCAATGTCAGACAACTCATGGACATACGGTGATCTCATGGTAGTTTCTGACTTACTGTTAGTCGTGCATTAAAGGTTGAATATCTGACTATTGAAACTATTCTGTACTAATCCTTACATTACCTGTAGGAAGTGGAATCCAGAATATTAAAAGCCATACAACCTGAACTTTGTCTGGATCCTGTACCCAGACTTGATAGGCTGAGTGAAAACCCTGTGTCTGCTAAGGTAATATCTCGTTAAAAAGACTGCTTGTGCCTTCTCTTCTCACTTGCTTGTCTAAAAAGATTTTGTTTATGCTTCATAGCTCGACTTGTCTCTTTCTACGTTGCGGAGAAAGAGATTGAGGCAAATGACAGAAGTGACAGTCGTTTCTCAGAACAAGATTCATGGGAAAAAGGTTTGCATTGATCGCCTTCCTGAAAGTTCAGAGCGAGGAAATATGCAGGGACATTTGTTAATGCATCAAACTCATCACAACCAGGCTATTCAAAATCCTGGTACGAACATGCTGGCGGGATTAAGAAATCAGACCTTGCAAGATGCGCCAACTTCCCCACTGCCTTTGGTACCACCTCAGCAACAAAGGTACATGGGAACTGGAAATATTAGAAACGTGCAGGATCAAGGATCGAATGCTGTCAGTGTCTCTGGAGCTTCGCCTGGAGGACTAGATGCAATGTTGCCTTATGCCTCTGACAGTATGAACCCCGGTCCATCTTTTCATAGAAAGAGAGAAAGCCAAGAAGTACAACTGTCTTCTATGCCTGGTTTGAATAAGCGAACAAGGGTTTCTCACATGGGTCCTGATATGGTTCCACAGCAACAGTTAGGGCAACGCATGGATGGTCCTCATGGAACCGATACAAATTGGAAAAATGCGCTTCTACAACAAGACATGCTCCGTAGAAGTATTCAATATCCAAATGCAAATATGCAGAGGTTTTCACCCCAGCAAATTGGAGGAGCTATGAATCAGGAAGCTGGTCCCATGCAGTTTCCAGCTTCACAACAGGGGCCAATGCGTTACACTTCGAAAGAGGAGCCATTTGAGACGGGTAAAATTGATGGTAATATCAGAAACAATATGCCAGGAGTGGGAAGCGATGCAAATGATTTGGATCCGCGTATTCAGCCTAGGATGCCCCATAATGTATTTAACAGATCAAATTTCCCTCAGACATCCTGGAATGCTAATCCAGGCCAGCAGATTGAAAAAGACCTCAAAAAAGAAGAACAATTCAGTAGAAGGGTATCGTCTCAAAGCCCTCGTTTATCAGCAGGTGCTCCTCCACAGTCCCCGCTTTCATCGAAGTCTGGAGAGTTTTCTGGTGGTTCAATGGGGACCCATTATGGAGCAGTTGCGGCAGCTCAAAAGGACAAGGCTGTTACTTCAATTCCTATCGGTGCTGCTCAGTCCGTGGGTTCTAGTGGTAATGATGCTATGCAGCAAAGGCAACACCAAATGGCTCCAAAACGTAGGACAAATTCTCTTCCTAAGACGCAAGTTATGACCAGCGTTGGTTCTCCTGTTAGTGTCAATACTCTGACTATGAGTGTCCCAGTTAATGCAAGGAGCTCTTCAGTGGGAACCCAAGCTTTGGGCGATCACTCAATCCTCGACAGATTCGCAAAAATTGAACTAGTTGCTGCAAGGTATGGCTTTTATGAATCATGTTTTATTGAGGTTATTACCATCAAAATCTTCTTCTTGCGGCTAGTATAGCTGAGAAACAAGTAATCGAACCAATAGCCTTTAATGATTTTGACACATGTGATACTTCTCCTGATTTTGGCTTTACACTAGATCTTTATACAAATTAATTATATCTGTTGGTGCACGAACAAGTTTTTGATGTTCTATGTCGTTAGATTTTTTTATTAATGGTGTTTTGTTCTATTTCTAGGTACCAACTAAACTGCAAAAAACATAAGGTGGACGAGTATTGTCGGAGACCTCGCTCTTACGATCATCAGTACCTGATGGATTGTTTACCGAAGCTGTCCAACAACGAGGAATTCAAAGACGAGTACAAAGTATTATCAAAATCTATTCTTGGTGGCAGTATGAATACTTGCAAGACAAGAGTCATGAACTTTCTTCGGGTAGACCGTGTAATGCAAGGTCTCTTTTCTGTTCTAACCAGATATATGGCGATTTGTACTTTTCTCTATTTGCTTGACTGACTCCATCTTTTCAGGTAATGTTTCCTCCCTCGTCCCTAGAATAAGAACAAGACTGGTGATGTCAGAGAAGCCCGACGGGACAGTAGCATGGTATCAAGGGGACATAGATGATGGTGATACTTGTCCGTCTGAAGATCATCTTTTAGTGTTGCCAAATACTGTAAGTTGTCCGGAAATTTTAGCAGTTATCGAACTCTCCCTACATTCTATATAGATCAGCTATATATCTTCAACTTGCATTCAATGTAATACTGACTTATATTCATCACTTTTTCACAGCACATCGCCGATCTACTTGCTGCTGAATTCAAATCACTGGTATTTCTCGAATTCTGAATTGTTTATGTCACCTTCCTGGTTCTAAAGGAACGCTGCTCACAGATGGATTTATATGTTTATGCAGATGATGTCCCGTGAAGGATACCTCATGGAAGAACATATTCAGGCAAAGTCAAATCGTGGTGATGCTGACCCAAGCAGCAGCCAACCGAATGCTGGGAATGGTTTCCCACGAGGTAACTCTGCAAATGATATGCAACAGAATGGAGATGGAGCTGTTGGACAAGCGCCCAGTGAAGCATCGAAACAAGGGACTACTGGAAATGCGCCTATAAACTCGACCCAGAATATTCATGCAAATGCAAGGATGCTCCCTCCGGCAAATTCTCAAGCCATGCAAATGTCGCAAGGACTGTTGTCTGGTGGCTCCATGCCTATGCAACCACAACAGCTTGACCCACAACAACAGGCGGCGCTACTGTCACAGCTACAGCAGAAAAATCAACAGTCCATGTTTACACAGCAGAATCCGCAAATGCAGAGAGCATCTATGAATATGCCTACAAATCCGCTATCAGCTATCAACTCGATGAACCAGAGCTCTGGCATGCAGCCAGGTGGTCAGATGGCGAACAAGTACTCACCTTATCAATTGCAGATGTTACAGCAGCAGCAGCAGCAGCAGCAGGCAATTCAGAGAAAGATATTGATGGGGCAAGGATCAGGTGTAGGCATGGGGAACAATATGGCTGCGCTTGGAGCTTTTGGCAACCAATTGAACATGGCAGGAAGAGGGATTGGAGGAAGCGGAATGTCATCATCGATGTCTGGTCCTGGCATCAGCAATATGGGCCAGAACCCAATGAATCATCCAGCTTCAAATTTGAATGTTATAAGCCAGCAAATCCGATCTGGTGCATTACCACCACACCAGAGCGCTGCTGTACTTGCAAATCTTAGGTTAGCGAGCCGAGGAGGTGTGATGGGTGCTCCCCAAGCCGGGATAAGCGGCATGTCAGGTGCCAGGCAGATGCACCCCAGCTCAGCTGGCCTTTCCATGATGGATCAGAATATATTAAATCGAGCTACCCTGCAGCGAGCTGCTGCTATGGGCAACATGGGCCCACCTAAGCTGATGCCTGGAATGAATATGTACATGAATCAACAGCAACTCCAGCAGCAGCAGCAACAACCCCAACAACAACAGTTCCAGCAGCAACCACAGTTACAGCAGCTAGCTCAGTCCCAACCACTTCAGCAGCTAGCTCAGCCTCAGCAGCAACAGCAGTTAGTTCAGTCTCAGCAGCAACAGCAGCAGCTACAACAACATGAGCTGCCTCAACAGCCACAACAGCAGCAGCAACAGTCAACAGCCTCCCCTCTTCAATCTGTGCTGTCACCACCCCAAGTAAGTTCACCATCAGCTGGAATTACCCAGCAGCAGCAGCAGCAGCAAATGTCCAGTCCCCAGCAAATGAGTCAGAGAACTCCAGTGAGTCCCCAGCAAATGAGCCAGAGAACTCCAATGAGTCCCCAGCAAATGAACGCACGAACTCCACTCAGTCCCCAGCAAATGAACCCAAGAACTCCTATGAGTCCTCAGATAAGCTCGGGTACGATGCATCCCATGAGCACAAGCAACCTAGAGGCTTGTCCAGCGAGTCCCCAGCTAAGTTCTCAGACACATGGATCTGGTGGTAGCATCACCAATTCCCCAATGGAGCTTCAAGGTCCCAAGAGCAACTCTGCTGGTAATAACCCGTAATCAAGAAACCTAATGATTGGTACTAAAAGTCATGGATCTTCAAAACATGAATTGTGTAATTTGACTTAGTGATGTACATTAAATAAGCTTTGGAAATTAAAAATTAGCTACGTGGCATGTGCCTGTAGAGAATCCTCTGTGCTCAGGCTATTTGGAGATTTTGTTTTCGAATATCTTCGTCTCTCAGGATATGATTATAGGATTCCAATAAGATGTATCACCACCATTCGGGTCTAAGCAGCATTATATAATTTTCATGATTTGTGAAGCAAATTCACCGAAACATGAGCCAGCGGTTTTACGCACAAGTTGAAAAGAAAATGTAATGAATCAGATTCAGTGTAGGAGGGCCACCAATAATTATCAACTTGGTAACAAAATAAAACACAATTATGCATCACTTCATCCAACTTGTAATATCATTTTATCCAACTTGTAATACATTTTATCCAACTTGTAATTTTGTTTGCCACATAAAGTCCACATAAAGTTATAGTAGTGGATAACATGATTTTAGTAATTTACAAATCCCCTATATATTATATATATTAATCCTGGAGACACCACGAGAATGATTCTTAGAATTGTTAGAAAAATATATTAGTCCATATAAACATATACTATACTTTTTATTAAATTAACTATCAAATTAATTAATAGTGTACAAAAGAATATTTTTTCTTTCCTTAGATAAAAGTTACGGAATTACCTAATATGGTTAACATATATATGATAATTAATGATTATGAATAATACATATTTGATAAAAAAAAATTCTAACCTCTCTCTTTTTGTTTAATTTAATACTATTAAAAGAAATTAAACAATCACACATTAAGCATATAATAAAAAATTAGATTTTTTCTTATATTTTATATTTTGAATTTTTTTAAACGACTATAAATTACTAAAAAAAATAAAAGTCCCACATTAAAAAATTTGCGATCAATGATTTAACTTTTTTTTTGTTCAAACAAGATACAAATGATCATATATCATAGAGGTGGGCATTCGGATACACGTTCGGGTTTGCATCAGATATTTCAGTATAAAAGTATAGAATCCGTTCGAGTATTTATATGCTTCGAGTTGCGTTCGGGTATTTTATGTTCAGGTTCAGATATTTTGGGTCGGGATCGGGTATTTAAATTTTGAAGAAAAAATAGATAAATTATTCATTGTTTAAGTTTTTTGTATTTAAAATATATTTTAACTTAGCTGTTTTAAAAACCAAAATTAAAATATTAAACTATTAATAGGTTTGGAGATGAAACTTTAAAAATAGAAAGACACTAATTTAGTTGTTGGTTTGAAATTTTAGATGCAACTTTTGGTAATGCAAAAAACAAGAACTTGATATGTATTTTAAGTGAATAGCAAATGATTTTGTCCATAATTATATGTATATTATCTATTTTTGAGCAATAAGAATCATTAATATAAATATTTTGAATAAAACGAGAGAAATAAATTAGAAATATAGAGTTAACTATACTTATGTTTGGTTATCTTCGGATATACATTCGGGTTCGGATAATATTCGTTCGGATACAGATATTACCCGAATTGGTGAAATAAGTATTTTGTTTTGTTGTTCTAATTAGATGACTTTTATACCAAACTGGTGAATATATACTAGACAAACATTTATATTTCGAGCATGCACTTATATTCTATAACAGCTTGATATATTAGATTTGAACACTAACTTGTTAATATAGTTTGCAGGTGATTTTTTTCCAAAATTTTGATTTTAGATATGTATATGGAGTGAAACTAATTTTTACAAAAGTCAATTTTTTTAACTGACACTTTATGTAATTCACTTAATTCATAAAAGAAGTTAAAAAAAAAACTTAACTCATATCATTGAAACAAGAAAGCACAATTCTATATAAGTAGAAAATAAAATAACTTATGGAGAGTCAATACTAAACAAATCGAGAGCAAAAAACCTAATCTCCTTTCGTCATTATACAATCGATGTTGCCTATTTGGTTTTGTTGATTTGTGTCAACCGTAAAACTTAATTTCCCTTTGTGCATATGAAGTCTTAAAAATAATTAAAAAGATATATAATACGTTAACTTTTCAACAACGATGATATATTTAAGAAACTAATATTTATATTCATCATTTTATAATCGATAAAGATTGTAATGTTTCAAAATGTTAAAATCATTTCATAAACAAACATTATTATAAGAATTCACCTACGCATGTGCGTCGATTATCAATTAGGGTATAATAAAGATTAAATAATATATATTCAGAAGAGAAAAGAAGGGAAGAGAAGACTAGCATAGTCGGTTGACAAAAAAAAAAAAACTAGCATAGTCGCATGTCTAAAAGAAAACAAATGACAAGTTGAGTAGCTTTTGTCCCCGGTCCCACTTTCCTTCAAAAATATCCTATTCCTAACGTTATTGACCTTACCCTACAGTGAAGAAAAGATACTCCTAGTTGCAACCAAACATCTCTCACTCATATCGTCTCATTTGATCCACCACAACTTCGAGCTATCTATTTTGCATCAACTTGGTGGTGCCCACTGTCTCCGACAAAGCCTTTTTAGTTCTGCCAACTTATTGCTAGCCAATTTATCTGGCTTGTACATTGTCTCATGTTTTTTTTTTCTTGCTTAAAAGTTTTAGTAAATTCTCATGTGTTTTTGTTGATCGAGAATATTTACTACAATGCCCGACTAATCTCCAAGATGCTAATATGGACAACCAGTTCGGTTTTGGATTTGCTAATAAACCCTAAAATGTCGCGTCAATTTTGTCTGATCAAACAGCAGTAACTTAATTCATAACAAACAAAAATCGAACATATAAGACCGACAGATTCCACGTCTTAGTTTTCTTTTTACTACAAGACTATAATTTTCTTACTGTATCAAGACAGTTATTCAATTGTCTAGTATGAATTGATACAATCCGAGCATTATACGAGTTGAAAATTGAGATTCAATATTCAAACGACTTAGAAGATTAAACATATTGTATATTAAAAAAAAAAGAAATTTACATATCATATTTTACAGTACCACGACGACGAAAATTTAATTTAGTGAAATTCTAAAAAAAGGAAGAGAAAGAAAGTAAGCTCTAGTACTTCGTAGATCTTCTATTGCCAACCCGGGAACTCGTCGATGGACCACTCACCTTTATTAAAAACATAAACTGTGTCAACATCCGTATTCAATCCGAACTACAAACACACATTTTCATTTCTTCCTTTTTAACAAGTTTCTAGATATCCTACAACTACGATAGTACATTATCACCTAAATGGATTTTATATTCATTCATTTTAGAGAACATAGCAGATCAAAATACCTCACCAGAACTTATACAGCAATAACTGTCAAGGTTAACTTTGTTCGGTATATCATCATTTGACAAATCATCGCCATAGACCGTGCCACTAAATGGTGTATACGGAAATGAAGATGAAGGAGTTTTCAATTGATTCACATCGTCCATCAACAATTCTTGAAACAACTTTTCAAATTCTTCTAAGGTTTCGTCTCCCTGTGTTCCAAGTAAAAGCCACCATCACCATAAGTAACCATCATTGTATATAGAAGGATACATTAGCAATTAGTACTAGTAACCAAGTGACAATTACCGTAGATTGAGTTTGAGCCATCAGAGTCACCATCTCATTTATGAAATCAGCCATTCCCTACACAACGCAACAAAATTAGAAGAAAAAAAATTGTGTGAAAATGCTATATTTATCAATTTTCTACAAAACGGGTGTATGCGGAAAATCAAGTCTAAATGATTTTTCTAAAACGATTTAATAAATCTATCCCGCTCCGCTTGAACAGTAATCCCCTACTTAATCACCGAGAACATTGATATTTATGTTTTAATGTAAAGTAAACAAATATTTAAGAACTTACAGTTTCGTCGTCATCATCACTGTCGTATGCTCCGATGTCATACAACATCCTCTTGTTCGAATCCGACAAAACTGTTGACAACAAAACACTATTTACCTAAACCGAAAGAGCCAACAACCATACGGTCCATACCCGGTTTAAAAGTAAACCATGGTGAAATTACTTACCAGAATAGGCTCGTTGAATGGATTGAAATTTCGTATTGGCTTCGTCTTTCTCATTTTCTTCACTAAACCGATCTGGATGCCATTTCTACACATCAAACCAATAAGAACAAAACAATTATTTCAATGTTTCTAACCAAAAATTTACAGAACCGGATCGCATTCATGCACTACTACTATACCATATATGAAAAAGAATCAAAAGAGAGAAAAGTTTTGTAAGTAACCAGAGCAAGGTTCTTGTAAGAAAGTCTGAGATCTCCTTGTGAACATTCCTTGTTCAAATCCATAACAGCGTACAAGTCTTCCTTCTCCATTGATGATGATGATACTACAATGAGTTACGCAGAGAGCTTTGGTCTCGTTTAGTATGTGTTAATAAGGTCAAGTTGGCGAGTTATTCGAAGGAACAAGACAATAAAAGATCGAAATAAATGTGTATAGATGCAGAGGATATGCAAACGTGGAATAAGAGAAAGAAGAGAAGAGAAAAGAAGAGAAGCGGCGAAGTTTTTGAGATTTGGGGTATCGTGCTTTGTGTTTGTTATACTAATATATGGTTTTTATTTGTTTTATATATTGGAGAGAAACTAGTAACACAGAATGATCGAGAAACTCGCCACTTGAACTACTTGTCTTTTTATATTTATCCACGTTTTTAGCCTACAGCAACTTTATTAAAGTCCATTACTACTAACGCTCCGAATGAAAACATCGGATTGAACGGTGCGGGACAAACGGATTAAATACTGCAGTGCGGTTTAAATTATAGCCAACTATTTTATGTTTAAAAATATAATTGCGTTAGTTGTCTTTAAACATAATTAAATTAAAATATCCAAAGAATATTTTTTTTTTCATTTATAAAAAAATATAAATTAAAATATCAATGATACTAATATAATTTAAACAACTATTTTATTTAATTTATAAAAATCTTTTTTATATCTAAAAAACTTTACAAATTATATTCACATATTTCTCATCTAAAATATTCTATTTAAAATTTCAAAATTGTAGCTAGGCATGAGTACATTTATTTGGATACAAACCGAACCGAACCAAAAAAATGAGGCTCCCTTTGGGTTTGTATTTGGATCCTATCAATTATACTATTGGATCCTATATTTCTAGAACCAAAAAACTGAAACCGAACCGTCAACCGAGTCAGAACCAAACCGAAAACCGAATAGATACCTGAATTTATATAACACAATTTATCTATTTATAAATATTAACTACATTTAATTTTCAAATAATCATATAATTTAAAAATATTTCTTATAAGTCGAAATACCTAAAAATTTGAATAACTAGAATAATTTTAAATCATTATAGAGCTACATTACAATATTTACAAAAAGATACTTTTTAATTTAAGGATTCAAAACAACAAGATCATTAAATAAAATAGTTTAAATGAGAACCGCTACAACTAGACCTGGACATTTAATTATTTAACTTTATACTAATTAAGTACTAGTATAGTTAAAAAAATTTATTTTTGAAATATATAGTTAATTTTAATTTTGTTAATTAAATAGTATACATTTTAACTTCAGTTTACGTATATTATATGGACAAAATAGCAGTGGTTACATATGTGATTTCATTTATTTTTTAATAATTAATTTTGAAAATAATTTTATTTATAACAGTGACTAACCACACCTTATTTCTTTCTTTTCAGATTCAAGTGTGGTTTACCATAAAACTTGTCCCGCACCATCTACTTTTACAATTAATGAGTATTTTATTTATAAAAACAATGGCAATAAAATTGGTTGAATGGTGACTCATTTTTCTTCCCGCCATACGTTACACTTGTCCCGCGTTTAACACTCATAGCCTAATTCTTTTCTTATTATATGAAGAGAAATTGCATTGCAAATATCTTAAAAGTAATTAAAAACTATTAAAGTATATTACCACGAATTCTTCTTATCGTACGCAATTTTCTTTTTGCAAATATCTTAAAAATAATTAAAACTATTCTTTTTTCTGCTTTAATAATTTAAAATTTATGATTAACTTTATCAAACACACAACATTTAAAATAATTACCAAGATAAAACTTTGGTTTGATTTAGAAAGTGATAAAAAATCGTACGGACGCAGTGATCTCTAAACACATAATTAGAGATGTGATGTCGTGACCCTACGTTGTACCCACCCACCCTATTCTTCTTATCGGTTCAAACGTTAGTCACAATGTGTGATTATTGTTCTCTAATAGTTTAATTTAATTATTTTTATTCTCTTCATCGTCAATTTAAGGTATAGTTTTGATCAAATTGAGCAACTTGCCTAAAATGGCCCATGTAATTTTATTCATTGACTTTTATGTTCTACTAAAGCCAAGACAACTTGCTGTAACTTGTAAGTGTTGTCATTTCACAAACGTTTTCCTTTTGTCCACCAAATTCGATCCGGTTAACCCAAATCCCGGTTTTACAAGTAAACCAAACCAGAGAACTTCAGTTTCTTTTTGTCGGCATTATTCATCATGGCATTCTCAATGCTTTGATCCAGTCAATTTCGACTCTGAACTCGCCTGCGCCTAACTTAGCTCCAATAAAACCACCTCCTTGTGAGTTAACTGACAGAGACATACCCACAACACGGCCTGGATTCATCTCCATGTCTGCATCTATCACGTTTCCTTTCCATGTTGGCAAGTAGCGAGTTAGAGGAACCTGAAAAGGAAAAATTGTCAAGCTTGGGTTAGGTGTATATAACAAAACCTCTTTTTACGCAAGTTGCCTTGTCGAAGAAGTCTGAGACTTGCCTTAGCTGTATACCAGTTTCCCTTTGGAGCAAATACAAAAGCTTGCCATGAGTTATCTTCTGCTTGTCCTGGCGAGTTTACCCAATTCTCAGTATATATCTGAATTCAAATCACGGTTTAGTTTAAGAAACAAAGATGTGCTCCTATGAACTTTGTGTTGAGCATCAGACTCACAGTAGAGATGTAGCATCTTCCATCTCCTTTAAGCCTCATGGCTATTGAATCATACCCGTCGAGATCAATAAACCCATCAAACTACAGAAATGCGGAAGTGGTTTACTTAAGTTGAGCGTAAACCCACTCTGATATTTGGTTTTGATTGACATTTGATGATTAGTAAGAAAAAAGGGTATGTGTTTAACCTTCTTTGAGCGCATTCCACAGAAACCACTCCGGTTAATACTCAATTTTGAACCTTCGCTAATCTCCGTAGAGAGGTTCCCCGAGAAAACACCTAAGGAAGAGGTAACACGGTGAAAATGGTCAGCCCAATTGCAGAAACAAGAATGATGAGACTTGGAAGCAATGGTACAAGAATCAAGAAACCTCATATATTCATTTCCATGCATGTAATTTCATCAGAGACGCATAAAAGAACCTAAACGGCTAAAAACCAAACAAATTGCAGATCAAGATATCAAGAAAAAGGGTGTTGAGAATCTCTATTACCATGTACATGCCTCCATTTATAAGCAAACGACAAGTCTATTTGAAAAATATATCTTACACAAACTGGGTGTATCAGAACCAAGCAAAAGAGCAACGAAAGGAAAAGGCTAAGCACAATTGACCATTATATAACGCTAACCAGTGCAATCTGATCCATTTCCTCCATCTTTAATCTCCAATGAAGCCGAAGACAATCCTACATAGTAAATATCCAACACGATAATTAGCAGAGCACATGAAGAATTGCTATGTATGTACAGCAGATATTCAGATATCTTATTTGGTCTCAATAGTTGTTTATATGAATCAAAGAGGAATGAATGTAAAAGAAAATTTTCTTAAGCAGTACATATGTTCTGCAACATCAAATATGAGCAGATGCCTGAACCTGTGTTTTAAGTACCTCCATACTCAGAATCAGAATACAGGTGCCATCTCTTCAGGTCTTCTTTTGAACTGAACTTGAATATACACTTCTCCACAGGCGGTACCATTTCCTCGAGCTCCCACGTTAGAGCTGAAGTATGTATATCGTGAAAACAAGTTAAAAAAAAAAAAAAGACTAGCTAAAAGGCTGAAGAGCATACATATGATAAGCAAAACCTTCATCCCTAGTCTTCAAACATTATCTTTATTTCCAGGCAAATACATTTTGATTATAAGGCCAAAAACCAAGAATATATAAAGTATTCGTTACTATTTAATACACAACCCAACTTAAAACAAGATAAGGAAACCAATGGCAACAAAATTAAATAAGTTACAAGAAGTGTCAAACATGTTAAATTGACTCTCAGCAAGAGAATAAAAGAAAATACCTTTCTTTGTTGCTGTGACACCCGTCACCTCCTATATGGAGGACAGCGTGTCACCCCCGACGCGTCATCATACAACAATGTGATACCCGTCTCCCTGACACTAAGGACGACGGGCCACCAACAATATCCCGTAATATAAAAGCCCATAAACCCGACAACTCTCACCCATGCCCAAATAAAATCCGAAAGAAAAGTCCAATAGCACCAAGTCCGTCCAAATATCACATACTTGTTTGTCTCACCTGAAAAGGGGAAGAGTGAGGGGTGAGCGACAGGGGAATCGCTCAGTGAGGTATGGGATGCCACCCCGAAGTCCATGGACCCGGACATAGCACTCCGAATAAATATAATTTAATTATAATGCATGTCAAACACAGTACCTAAAGTACTCAAGCAACAAACAATGGTCCTAGCGAGGTGCACACTCGCCGCCCACTAACAGGCCAAAACACTACCGAAAAGGTGCTCGGTTCATACACACACCGAAAAAGTGCTCGGTAACACACGCCCGTAGACGATTTATCGACACTTCCAGTCTACAGCTCAACCGGTCGACTAAAGTTGGCCGTGACCTCCATACAATCCGGCATACAGCAGTCCGACTCTGTATCCGTCTCCAAACAAAAACAATCCTAGCTAAGAATTTACATTAAGTGAAACAATCAATGTTGAATCCTCTAACCCCCTAGTTCCGGTTTATGCAAAGAACCTAAAACTAAACAAGCAATGATAGACTCGATTTCACACAGACGGAACACATTAGAAATAAATTATACTTATTCGAGGTCCTAAGCCGAATAAGAGGAGTTCGGGAATAGACCCTCACCTTAGCAACAATAAGAGGTGGTATCTATGAACTCCAGCTGCTCAAATGGACTCCAAATCTGAAATCAGATCGAAATTTCGAGTCAGAACGCCTTTCGAACGGTTTAAAACGGGTATTTACGGAAAAGTCAACCCGCTGGTCAAAGATAAATAATTTAATTAATTAATTAATTAATTAATTAAATAATTAATCTTTGACCAGCGAGTTGACTTTCCCGTAAATACCCGTTTTAAACCGTTCGAAAGGAGTTCTGACTCGAAATTTCGATCTGATTTCAGATTTGGAATCCATTTGAGCAGCTGGAGTTCATAGATACCACCTCTTATTGTTGCTAAGGTGAGGGTCTATTCCCGAACTCCTCTTATTCGGCTTAGGACCTCGAATAAGTATAATTTATTTCTAATGTGTGAAATCGAGTCTGTCATTGCTTGTTTAGTTTTAGGTTCTTTGCATAAACCGGAACTAGGGGGTTAGAGGATTCAACATTGATTGTTTCACTTAATGTAAATTCTTAGCTAGGATTGTTTTTGTTTGGAGACGGATACAGAGTCGGACTGCTGTATGCCGGATTGTATGGAGGTCACAGCCAACTTTAGTCGACCGGTTGAGCTGTAGACTGGAAGTGTCGATAAATCGTCTACGGGCGTGTGTTACCGAGCACTTTTTCGGTGTGTGTATGAACCGAGCACCTTTTCGGTAGTGTTTTGGCCTGTTAGTGGGCGGCGAGTGCGCACCTCGCTAGGACCATTGTTTGTTGCTTGAGTACTTTAGGTACGTTGCATTCACCGAGGCTTGCCACAATGATCTAAACCGTGACATTCTTATAAACCTCCTGACTGTTCAACTGCTTTCCCAAATGGCAACGGAGAAACTCTGAACAATAATAATACACTAATAAGAACTCCTGCGGAGACTGCAAGTCGTAACATTTCTCATTTAGTCATGAACTAAAAATATTGTTTCCATCTAAGAAGAGAGTAGTAAGTAAACTGACTTCAGCTAATCCAATCCAAGATCATTTTAGATTCATCCGCAGAAAACATTGAATCCCCTTAAAAACCTATATTTGCGAAAGAAATGACTATCTCTACCCATTGAGGCATTTCAGCAAACACTTGGAAGACATAGTTGAACTGAATGCAAACTCAATCTTGGCAAAATGAACAATCGTAATCATTCAAGACAAAGGATGAGTTGGTTTCACCTGTTTTTTTATTTATTTATGGTGCATACAAGACACAAAGGATGAGTTTGGTTTCACAATCACTGGCAACGTCGGCCACCGATGAGTGTCAGTTTAACTAGGAGACCAACGTGGAAGGCAGAACAAAGTCTTGTTTCTTGTACCGGTGTGTGTTTTTTTTTCATTTCATTGTGCCATGAGGCCTGCTAAGGCCCAATTCCTTCACTCGGCTTTGAATCCAATCTAAATTGAGACTGGCATTCAAATATTTTCTTTTATACGCCAACTAACTCTTGTATGATCTATACATATAACATAATAAGCAGCCCATTATTATTTCTTTAGAATTACTCTTTTTTTTTTTTGAGGAACTGAAACTCATTGATTTAAAAGACTTAACAAGGGCTCAGCCCAGTAAAAGATGGACTTTTGCAATAGAATCAGCAAACCCATTTTGGGATCTAGGAAGGAAACTAAAACGACAGAGAAGGAAGGATGAAGACAGTGAATCGATGTCCGACAAGAGGCCGTAGAGTTCTATCGGTTCCCGCTTCATTGAGATCGCTTTGATTAGCGCTTCTTTAGAATTACTCACATTCACATTTTACCAATTTAAATGGTGTTACGTTTTTAACCTACAAAAAGAAATTGGTGGATAAATATATTTATTCTGAGAAAATTGATTATGGTAACCAAATATATTTATTCTGAGAAAAATGATTATGGTGATGATTGGTTCGACTGGGGCAGTAAGAATTTAGCTGTAAAAATTTAGTTGTAAAAATTTAGTTGTAGGTAAGTTGGTTGTAGCTGTAAAGTTGTTACTGTAGATTTTCTTGCAAAGATTTTCACTGTAGTTAAAATTGTTATAGCTGTAAGCTATAGATATTTCAAAATAAAATATGTGATATATATATATATATATATATATATATATAAAATAATTATTTTTTTCAACTAAAATAATTGATATTAATGATTTTTATAAATTATCAAAGTTCATTCGATAATTTTAAAAACACCCAGAATTAAACTAAAATATTTATAGATGTTTTTATTATGATTATCTAATTTATTTGATATTATAGATAGTTTTTTCATTGTACAGTTTCTTCAGCCTGTAAAATAAAGGAGTTGATTGGTAGAGGCTGTAGCTTTGGGTTTTTTGCTTTAGGATTTAAGCGGTAGATTTTGTTACTTTAGCTTTAAATTTTATTGCTGTAGGTTTATTTCAAAGTTTTAAAAGCACTAAACCTAAAGCTGTAGAAAAATTGATTTCTAGAGCCATTATATATATTTTTTAAATATTTTGGGTTCTAGCTTTAGTTTTTATTAATAAAGCTTGATTGCTTTGATTTTATTGCGGTAGAGAGAATTATGGTTGTATAGAACACTCACAGCCAACACCAATCACTCCCAAAGATGTAGGTTTTTACCTAAAATAAATAAGAAAAAAAATTGCTTTAATTTTTTTTGATGTAGCTTTAAAAGTAAAGCTAAAATATGATTGGTAAAGGTTAATAGAAATTTGTTGTACGCTTTAACTTTCAAAAATAAAGTTACAACATGATTGGTAAAATTAAGTGTTTTAAAATAAATAAACCAGAGATAAAATTCAACCAATCACTCTCACGAATGTTATGATTATTATTTTATTTTTTCGTAAAAGGAATGTTATGATTATTACCAACCATTTTTGCGCACGCCGAATAAGAAACCATAACTATTTAATTAGAATTGTTCATTTTACAAATTTAAATGGTGTTACGTTTTAACCTACTTAAAATTGTGGTGAATAAATATATTTGTTCTAAGAAAATTGATCACATTTCGACTCATAGCATAACCCAATCTTGTACACACAGTATAGGCAGCAAGAGGTGTAATGAAGAAGACAGAAGTAGACATATCCATGAAGTTTGCGGAAAGGACACACCGAGCGACTTCTCAATCATTAGCATGTCGGAAGCAATTACGAAACTTAATTAAAACTTAACCACCAAACTTCTCCTCTTGTATAGTTTTATATTAGAGCATATATAGTATTATGATCGTACTTAAAAGTTGATATGATATTAATTATTATATTAGAGCATATATAGTTTTGTCTAATTAATTACGTTTATGTGTATAGATAAAGTCCTCGAGACTCTTTAATAATATTCCGTGCGTCCCTTTCGTCACCACCACGACAATTATCAGTTTCGATCACCAACTTTGCTGCTACAGATATACTCTATGTATACATGTATTTGTATGCTTTTTAACTGGTGGTAAGCAAGTAGTATAAACTATATTTTTCATTATGTATTATACTTCTTTAAAATTAATATATTTTTATATGGCTGGAAGTTCAGAAACATTAAAAATGAATATGTTATATCTGCAACTAGAAAGGAGAGTCGGGACATGAACTTGGGACCAGGTCACCAACGCGTCATGAGAGCGACCATTATTCTTGGCAATTTTTTTTTAAAAAAATGCTTATAAGTTTATGATTTATACGGAAATACATATTTGAAACGGACAACCATATATATATATATATATGTATGATTTACAGAGGATCGTGTCTCAGGTACGTATGTACGTGGAGTCTCGACGATTTTAAAATGAAGATTTACTAATTACGTTTTAAAAACAAATACAAAACAGTATTTTAAATAATCACAGTGCAAAAACATATGAAAAATGTTTATTATAATTGTTAATTTTGTAGAATGGATCTTTCAGAGTTCTTAATCATTTCGATACTAGCTAGTTAGCAATGTTATGTAGTATGTCTTAGCTAAGTACTGTCCCGGATTTAAAACCAAACACCATGAATGTCAATGATATAAATCATTACTAGTATTTTTTTTTAAAGATAGATAATTTAGTTAACTGGGATCGTCATCATGTAATCAATTTTTTTTAAAAAAAAATCTGTATTAATTTAAGCAATTTTCAAACATCAATAAAGTACCTTTTATATGTCATGAGACACATGACTCATCATGAGATAGATTCCGTTACAAAAAGAGAAACAAAAGTTAAAAAACCGCCACAATGAAAGTAAATAATATAAATGCGACCATAAAATAAGTTTATCTATAAAATCATCACATTCTCTTAATTGTCTATTACAGTTAAGTTAAGGAAATGCATATATTAGAATATATTTGAAGGGAATATAAAGGGGAATATAATTATTTGTTGGTCGTAACAAAGTAAGAAGCTACATATGCTCATCATCATAAAATTGCTCGATAACAAAAAAAAAAGCAGAAGCAAATGACATGGTTTACGAGATCACGTTTTTGATCACACACCGCATCGAATCAAAACACAAATCAGCAGCAACAACAAAAATAACAACATTGGAAGTATATATTATACGAAGCAAATGTTTATAAATCAATCGGTCGATGTTAATAAGTATAGAACTCAGCCAATTCTTCAACGGATCCTCCTTCTTGACCAGTCTTGAGCATCCACAACAAGTGCTCGAACAAAACAACTTCACAAGCTACAACAATCTCACGATCATGTTCCACGGATCTAGAAGACCGATCCACCAGTTCTTGAAAAAGTGGGTGAGAGATGATGTCTGGTCTAAGCATGTAAGGTCTTCGAGTCTGACCAACATAAACAACATGGAGATTGTTGTCCTCTGAGAGCTCGTCGGATACAGCGGCGGAGGAGGATGAGTGGTGGTGGTTCTTGGCGAAGGAAGGCCATTTCTTTATGGCCGACTTGAGCTTTGTCAGCTTCCCAACTTTGGCCATTGCTTATGAAACTATCCTCTTTTTCTTGGATTTGGAACTAGAGAGTTGTTGGAACTAGGTAGGGTTTAGGGTTTATGAGGACAAATTATTATATGTGTGTGTGTTGGTCAAAATATTTGAATGAATGAAGAATAGAAGTGTTTGAGATGTTCTTGGGAGGAAATAACGAGGAAGGTTAGTGTATAAATATATTGAGTGCGAAAGAGAAACAAGAGAGAGAGAACGTATAGATGCATGACCCACCGATTGATGCATAACAGCTAAGAGGGATGAAGACACAAATGGCAAAACTAGTGTTGCTGTGCCCATTGTTTTTCCTTTTTATCTTATAATCTTTTTTAAAAAAAAATTGTATAGATATCCCGTAATAAATTTTGCGGCAGTAATTGATTTATTTTCATGTATAAATATTAAATAAGTCACAGTTGTTAATCAAATTAGAAATTTCTACTGATGATTAAGAACAATACAATTAAAATATATTTAGTACACTATAATTACTAAAAACTCAACGATATCATATATAAACCACATGTATAAAATATAAAACTATATAACGTTTGATCAACAATTAAAAGAAACTAACCATAATGGTTTAGTTTACTAAAACTATATTATTAATCTAGATTTACATGACAGCCATCGCGTCATACGTCTATTTTCTTAACCACTGCATCATATGTCTATTTCTTACATATGCCATTTTGTTTTGCTCCATAGATGCCAGTATGCCACGCATCATAAATCAAAAGTTATAAATATTTTACATATAGTTATATACATTCATGTTTATTCAGTAAGTTTTCTTTGTTGTATCTTATAATGTACTATACATAAGTATATATGACATTGGACATTTATGCAACCACCAATCACAAGGCAATTTTGTTCTTTTGACAAAATACAGTCCTCTTATTCAGTGCAAAGGCATATTACGAATCCTTAAAGTTAGTTTGGTATTTCCGAGAAATTAGGTGGAGAAGACCATTGTACCTTACCCTCTGTCTTTATCCAACAAAAAGTTGTGGATGGTAAGCTAATCATTTAAGAAAATTTAAATACTTCTTTTTATAGGTGGTCGAACATTACCATTTTTGTAGCAAAATAAATCAAATAGTAAGATAGTACTCGCGAATGATTAGAGATTAGATACTTATGTAGTCCTCAAACTAAGCCTAATAATTTTATCAAAGGTGATTCTTTAAAAAAATAGTATTCTATTTAAAGAGTGAATTTATTGAAGATTTTCTTTTTTTGAACAGATAATTTATTGAAGATTAAGAAAGGAAAATGACACGGACATATATGCATATGCATACATTATATATACTTTCATTATTACAAGAGACAGACAAGCAACCTGCAATTCGGAATATTAATTTACAGTACTTTTGATTCCTAATCAGTGATTTGATTAAATCGCGTTATGCTGATTAATTTTTAAAAGCAGCCCCATATATATTACTTAATAATCTAAGGTGTGATACTTTTAGCATTTTGTGTTTTATTTTGTCTTGAGATTTAAGCATACTTATAACCTAAAAGGTTAGAAACTCAATTAAAAGAAATTCATAGATTATACTAAAACTAGAGTCCAAAACTAAAGTAGAGACAAGCCAGTTGTGATGGTGCTGTTGTTCATGCAAGTGCTCGACAATTGTGCAACTAATCTACTTTAGTTTTTTGGACTTCCTCTAATTATAATAATCCGTGTTCCATACATACTAATCTACATAATGTAGTAGTTGCAATCGTTGCTGGATATAAATGTATGTTCGGATATGTTTATTATAGATGAATATTTTAAGATGTATGAACATGAATATCCTACAGATTTGACCTGACACATTGGTGGGTTTGGAAATGTTTAAAGTTCTACTTTTGATAATGTGTTTAGGCTTGGAAATGTTTTTAAACTTTAAATGAGAGGTTGGCTTCTTCCCCCAAAAAGTAGGATTTTAAGGTTACATATGATCTAAGCATGTCTTAATCATTCAAATCACTCGATTAAAGATCTAGTATGATTTAAACTAACTACCCAATTACCACTGTTTCAACTTGTGCTCCCACACGCCTAGAGGAGTCAAATGGGCGGGCCGTCCAATGGTTACCCATGTCCATATACAAACGGACTTAATATGGACAAACCCATTTTTTTCATTGGTTTTTATTGGACAAAATGTGGGAGACCATTAAGAAAATGGTCTTTGTTGGTTTTGGGCTTTATGGACGTGGACTGTCCAATGGTCACAAAACCTAAGGATTCTAAAATTTAAGTTTTTCTGCTAAAATCGTAAAATCGATTTTTTCGCTTAAATTTTGATATCAAATTTTCCCGTTAGAACCAGAAAATTGAGTTTTTCCGTCCGAACCGCAAAATTGAGTTTTTCTTCAAAACGCAAAATCGAATTTTTCCGACAAAACCGGAAAATCGAATTTTCCTACCAAAACCGCAAAATCAATTTTTCTCGCCAAAACCGAAATTGTTGTACTTATGAACTTATGTATTATTGTACTTATAAATTTATGGATGAATTTTAATTTTATGAACTTGTATATATAATTGTAGGCTTATAAATTAAAATTTTCTTATATGGTCATTATGGACCCCATGGCAAAACCGAAAAATCGAGTTTCTCTGCCAAAATCAGAAAATCTAGTTTTCCGCCAAATCGAGTTTTCCCGTGAAAACTGCAAAATTAAGTTTTTCCGCCAAAACCGCAAAATTGATTTTTCCCGCCAAGACCGGAATTGTTGTACTTATGAACTTATGTATTGTTGTACTTTTGAATTTATGGATAAATTTTAATTTTATGAACTTTTATATATAATTGTAGGCTTATAAATTAAAATTTAAAATTTCTTATATGGTCATTATGGACCCCATGGCAGCCCATGAAAATATGGGTGTTAGTGGGTATGGTCATCAATGGACATGGTTCTTAATGGACATGGTCACTCTCTGTCCGCAAATAATAAATGGACAAATGAATATGGGCTAATGGACATGAACTCGCCCAATTTACTGCTCTACCCACGCCTACCATGATGCTTTCACTATACCAAGGAGAAATTATACCAAATAGTATCAATATTTGTATGTAAATAAATGTAAGCAATGAAAAACACTCAAAACTGATGAAAGTGAAACAATTACGGATATAAAGGATATTTTGAATTATGGTTTCAAGGATCAAGCCTCAAGTGATTAGAAAACATAATCATACAAAATCTTTTTGTTTTAAAAATGAAAACTTAAAGTAGAAGAGATAACAAAACACCACAAAATTGGAGTAACTGTCTCCAGAGTTTTAGTACAACTCAACAGCACAAAAGAAGCCTTGCGTAGCAAGCAATACGAGTGTTTCCTTTTGCTTCAATGCATCATTCTTTATTCTGACGCTTTGGTCGTCTTCTTCTTTTTCTTCTTTTTGGGCTCTGATGTTTCTTTTCTTTTCGACTTTGAATCATCCTCGTCTATCAAATGCTCGTACTCTTCAAGACTCGCAAATGGAGATTTCCGTTTTCCTTTTTCCTTCTTTTTCTTGTTACCACCAACAACACCACCATCATCATCATCACCACCACCACCATCATCAACATCATCAACATCCTCATCCACATCTTCACCATCAAGCATATCCATCTCTGCGTCGTCCATCTCTGCATCACTCGCATCATCCACAAGCTCATCATCATCTCCCACAACTTTATCTAGATCATCATAATCATATTCACCAGCCTCTTCTTCCACAGCGTCATCATCAACATCATCCAACAGATTCTCAATCTCCTCATTGTCACTCTCATCGCCAGCTTCGAATTCGACATCACTATCGTAGTCACCTCCACCATCGCCATCGTTCACATCGTAAAGCTCTTCAGCAGCTTCTTCTTCAGGTAGCTTCTTCTTCTTCTTCTTCTTTGATTGCTTCGTGCTGTTCATCTTGTTCACGTAGAACTTGTGGAAGACTAAATCTTCAGGAGACACATCTTCTTCTGCTAACCTTAGAATGTCAGATCCAATCATCTGGTTTGACATGTCAAGCTGCACATGAAGAAGAATAAGAATGAATATAGATAACAAAATGGTTTCAAGCTGTAGATGTTGAGGCTTGAGCTGTGTTTACCTTCTTGGAAGGTTCGATCTGGGAGCCACCATGCCATGTGTTCTGTTTTGGTTTCTTCTCCATGAATTTATCCAAGAAAGCAGTTAGAGATAAATCATTCAGAGGGTTTCCGTTGTAAACTATAGTAGTTCTTGAGAGAAGTGTTCCAGCCATAGTAGCCACCGAGGGGTGAGCGTGTGAAGCAAGTACCACCAATTCCCACCAACTCACACGGTCTCCGTTACTGTTAAATTTGAAATTAATGATTCAGTTACAACCAAGAATATATAATAATATCAAGAAAGCTGCCAATACTAATTAGAAGGGCATATGTAATTATTGGGATGAAAGATGAGATTAACTGACCAGTAAGAAGGCTCTCTATGGCGAGGATCGTATCCTCCGGGAAGAAAACTTGATTTCAATGGCGCTTGAATTTTTTTGCCACTATCATTAGAAACCTCTATGGTTTCTTTGGGGGTTTCTTTAATAAATAGCTCTTCACCATCGTCAGAAGCATAATCATCTTCTTCTTCATCAGATTGCCTGACCGCTAAAGCCTCTTCGTCATCTGAAGAATCATCATCATCATCATCATCATCTTTACTTGTGATTTTGTCCTCTTCAACATCATTCTTTTCTTTCTCTGCTTCCTTAATGGGATCAATATCATCTTCATCTTTAGCATCCTCGAAATGTTCTACATCTTCTTCTTCCACAACTGATTCCCTCTGGACCACCATGTTCCTGCATGGTAAAAATAGAAAGACCCATTGAATAATCGGAGAAAAAAACAATCAATATGTTTAATTAAACAAAAACAAAAAAAGATTACCATAGAGGTGTCCTTGATTTTAGCACCTCAGACAGAAGGAAAAGGCATCCACATGCGTACTGTGGTGGCTGTTGTAGCGCAATCTAGTCAAAGTATATAAGAGTAAACTTTAGAGATGACAAAGAATTTCAATACAGTGTGCTAATGACATCAATCTTTATGTGCTAGCATCACTAATCAAGATAACAAATGAAATTATTGTCTTACTATCAATGAAATTATAACGACAAAAGATGGGTTTGATGATTCATATATTCATGTTACCAACCTGCAAGATTCTTTTGGAGAAGGCAGCCACACGCTTTATATTTATATCGTTCTTCATGGCTCTGAGAAGAAGCCCAATAAACATTTCAGCCTGAAATTAAGAATGACAAATTATTGAACACGGTTACATAAAATTGATGAACTAAGTTAACTAAGTCAACACACAAAATTGAGCTCGCCTTGGAAGAATTCATTGCGGAGGAGAGTAGAAGTTTCGAGTACAATGCACGGTAAAATCTATCACTGACAATCTTATTCTTGGATGAGATTTTGTCAAGAAGCATCAGTGATTGAACTCCCACATTGAAATTCTTCGAGTGTACCTGCATAAACATTCAAGATTCATTTATCTTTATTAACTTCCTGGCTGCAACTGTTGAAACAAAAATTATACGATGAGGTTTTCAGAATTACCAATTTAAAAAGCACCGGCGTCTGAGAATCAATTATATCATCTGCTTCGTCAGTGGAAACATATGGAAAAGCTCTGTTAACTCCCTGCAGTAATGGAATGATAAGGAATAACTTGACCTGTAAAGTCTCAATGATAATAAATTACATACACCAAAAACACATTGGGACTAACCGTAAGTAGAGCTGATAGAATTCTGGAATCCAATTCAACAGGTGAATCAGCCGTTTTGTCTTCTTTTGTGTCCTTTGAGTTGGCATTTTTCTTATCAGCCGCTTTGTCATCTGTGCCTGGTTTCTTGTTTGCTTCTGTGGTTAAAACCTACAAAAATGGAAACACATTCATATGTCTCAGACTCGGAACACGTCAAGTTATGACTATTGACCAGCACGTAAAAGAGAACATTTAGGGTAGTAGACGTTTTGGAGATCATGAAAAGGTGGAAACGGGGTGAAATGTTTTGATTTCTCACTTATATAGAATTTAGATGCGAGTTAGTTATATACCTTAAACAGGGCAAAATATACATCAATAAGGCGTTTTGCCACCTTTGGATCCTCTCCTTTGTGGCTCAATCGAATTTGGCTCAGAAAATTAACCTGTGAAAATTTACAGGGTGGTTTCAGAAAAGCTGAATGTAGTCTCAGTAAAATTGTTTCCCATCGAAGTCAAACGAAGCCAAAGTATAATAATAATAAGAATATATGAATGGAGAAAAGAAATTTGTTTAAAAATATGAACAGAAAATAAAAGAACATACAGCGTGATACTTTGCACGTAGCCCAAGATGAGGACGAAAGAGAAAGGAGTCAACTTCATCAATCACCACAGCCTGCAAAATTAACTATACTTTAAGACGAAGAGAAGACTCCAAACAACCAAATAATCAACAAAATCCCGACACATGACATAAGAAGGTTGAATAGTTCAAACCTTCATATTAGGATGATCAGCCAAAAGGTTTGTCAGGTGAAAATCAGCATTAGACGCACTTTTGTTTTGAGGATCTCCTAACTGTGTAAAGTTAATCCAAAGGAACAATTAGAGGGATCATCACAGTTGATAAAACTTTATTAAATATATAATAGTTTTTATTAAATACATAATATTCCAAAGTACAATTGAAACTACCTTGTTCACCAATGACACAAGCAATTTCCGCTCCTGTTCTGATTTGCTTGTCAACATGAAGTATATAGTCTAACACCAAAAAAAAAATCAGTAACGATAGTCAAGATCCTGATCATGTTAGCAAAAAAAACAATGGTATCTTTTAGAAAACAGAGACCTCTGCCGTGAAATCATGCATCATCCAGAGAACAGTATTACATTTATATTACTCAAATGTCTGATATAATAAATCAAAATAACCAGTGGTAATAAAGAGGCTAGGGAGGCTTAGAGTGGTAAATAAGATATACCTTTAAAGCCTTGTCTTTCAGCTCTGGAAGCATATCCTTAGATGATTCATCAAGGGCGTTAACAAAGCGCTCATACCTGCAAAGTCAGCACAGTAAGCCTTCAAGTGAACCATCAAACCAGAACATTTACCAAACACCAATACACGAAACAGACCTTGGACACATAGCAGCTCGTGGCATTATTTAAGCAAACTACATTTCGAAGTAAACTAGAAAGTATGTTCTCTCTGGAAGTAGATATTTACCTCTGTTTTAAGCATTCCTCCCAGTACCAAAACAGCAAAAGTGAGTAACCATCCTTAGTTTCAGGAATGCTGTTCAAAGGTCGCTGTAAAAGCGTCTTCAGCTTGCGATCAGGTAACAGCCTGGAAACACACAAAAAAAGTCTCACTTAATGAGAACCAAATAAAAAGAATGCAAGAACCAACATGGGAGAGTAAGAAAAAAAGTGCCTGATCAAAATTTCGGATAGAGCCTTAAGACCCTTGAATGCAAATCTCTTTCCAACCTTTGAAGTCACCATTCCTGCAATCAAAAACAGCTCCAACAACTCAACAAGTGTTTTGTTTGGGCAGATAACACAAACAGAGACAGCTTCATAGAAACATACCCAACAAGGCATCAAGAGACCTCATATTAGCAATGGGATTCTCCCCAACCATAATCTCAAAGGCAGTGATTTTATCAGCCACCGTCCCAGACTTCTGAGCAGAAATCACCATCTTCATATCTCCACTCTTCCCTTTCGACGCCACAAAGTCCTCAGCGTACTGCCACATCAGCCTCTCCCCCATCTCCCTCTTCACCTCCACCACACCCATCACATCCCCCACCGCCACTTTCCTGCTAAAGACCTTCTCCTCCAGCTCCTCCGCGTCGTTATACCACTCCGAGCTCAGTAAACTCGCTTTCACCAACGGAAGCTTAGGCAAAGCCTTGAACTTTTCGAACCGCTTCGCCTTGAACCCACTGTTCTCGTCCTCAATCGATAAAAAATCAGCCTTTGGCTTAGGGTTCACCGTCTGCTTCGCCGGAGCTGCGTCTTTAGGGGTTTGCTTCTTAGCTTCCTTTGGATTGTTCTTGACTGCGTCTCCTTCCTTCTTAGGGTTCTTACGTTTCTGGGCTTTTGGGGGTTTGCGGAAATCAGAGTCGTTGAAGCCTGAAGAAGGGAGAGATGAAGGTAAGCCGAGAGAGGAGGCGAATGAAGCGATCTCGGATGTTGTGAGAGCATTCATCTCCTTCGTTGGCTTTGATTCCGACATGATTAGGGTTTAATCGATCTCTCTTTTGGGATTCTACAAAAGCTTTAAGCTGCTGGTTAGGGTTTTAGAAAGAGCACAAGGAAGCAGACGAGAGTGGCATAAGTGTAAATTACGACTTTTAGAGCCCAATCCCGAACTGTAGAGATTATTAAGATTCAAGGCCCAAATTTGTAAGGACTTAGGATTGAGGCCCAAACTCTAAAGACTCGGTGATAGCGTTTTTACCTATAGGCAGATACTAATGCCTTCATTTCATCTTGGACATTCCTGAGTTGACATTTTAGTGAAGTAGTTTAATTTTGAAGCATATTGTAGAGTGAAATGATATTTAAATCTTTTTGTTTTACAAGCGGGATCCCTTGTAAGAATGCAAAATCCAATTAACTTACCACATGATTAGAATTTGAATGGTTTCCAC
>NC_027753.1:36141777-36150941 GCF_000695525.1 Brassica oleracea var. oleracea
CGTTTGACACTAATTCTAAATTGCATTGTATAATTTCACAGATGCTCTCAAAGTTTCTCACCACTAAAATGTATTAAGAAGATAAAAAAAAAAGGGTATGAAAAGGAGAGAGGAATACTTCATATGAGAAAACCATTTGTATTTCTAACAAACGATGATGTTATTAATTTATTTGGCATCACTTTAATGCAATTGGCACAAATCTATATTAGTTTACATCACTTTTTTAAAATTTATAGTAAATATAAGTTTACATCATTTAAATGATTGACACAATCACTAATTTGGATTAACATCACTTATAAAACTGGTACAATAGTAACATCATTTCAATAAATGTTGCAAATTTGACATCAAAACTAAAATGATATTAACATAATTTTAATTAAAATATTAATATTGCACGTAATTCATTTGTGTCGCTTGAATATATATGATTTTGAAATCTTATTTCTTATAAATTTAAAGTTCAATATTATCATTGAATCTATATAAATAAAATCTGTATATTACTATTATAAAGAAAATTTACATTGCTTTCAGCAGCCGGAGACGAGATTTCAAGGTTGTCGAATGTTTTTGGAATAAAAGAGAAAGGCCAAAATATCTTCCCACTTATTCTAAAGAAAGTATGACTATGTAATACAATTACGAAGAATCTAAACCAGATGGAATTACATATTTTGACAAAAAGTAAACGAAATAATATATAAATCATTCAATCTATGGCTTCAAATCCTCAGTAAGTTAACCTGCAAACGTGCACTCTTGAATTTTTATACGTCCTAAAGCTTGAGTTCGAGATCTTTTGAACACCGTCCTTCTTCGTCCACTTCCATCGACATATCGTTATGTCTCTGTGGTTTTGAGGGTGTTGCAGGCTGTTGTGAGGGTTGTCCTGCCTCTACTGATGGACCGACCATTTGTGGCTTGGGAGGAAGATGACCACCGTTTTGGTTCACTTGATACGGAGCTCTAGCCACAGCCCTGAAAATCAGATATTAAACTTGTAAACTATAACGCATATATCACAACAATGGATTCCAACAGAAGCATCGAAGCATCACTATTCTAATAAGTTGAGCTCATTAGTTATACTTTTCTAAACTAGAAAAGGTAATGGTCTTAATCTATGTATATACTACGACCAATTCAGGACAGACACATGTTCCAGTTTGGTTTACCTGTCTTTTCGTTTAGCAAAGAACCGGTGAAGAGAGGCTCTTCTTGCAATGCGTTCCACGACTTGATGTTCCTCTTTTGTTTGACGATCATCGTTGTTTCCAGAACTCGTGGGTTCATTCAGATCAGGAATCACAACGTTGCGTTCGTTGTTAATGTTCATATCAAGATTCTGAGTCTTCTTTGAGTCAACAACAACTGGATTTGCTTCTTTGGCTGCTTCTATTATCTCCTTGGCTTTGTCTTCAGGAAACTCGTTGTAAACTATAACTTTACTGCCGAAAAATATGGTCAGCTGGGAATTTTTAGGCTCCGGTACGTTTCTCGGTTCACTAAAATCAAATCAAATTCATTTTGTAAAATATTAGTTAAATTCCATACATCGGTAGCCGGTAGACGGTAGTCCATACATCACGATTGGACTTTTTGTCTAATACCACAAGATCAAAACTAGATACCTTAGATAGACGACGTCTATGGCTTTGCCTCTGGAAGAAGTAGAGGTTTCACCTACTGAAAGCTGCTTCTGAGTCAACTTGAAAGGTCTGCTTTCAGAAATGTTTGCCTTCTTTATTGCATTTTGTTGAGCTATAATTAAACCAAAAAAATACATCAAATTTAATTATTTTTTTTAACACAAGCATCAAATTTAATTAAATCAAATTGCAAAATCTAAACTTTTTTCAAACAACAATTTTATTTAATACACGTGTATGTCATCAAGCTACATATAAGTTAACCATGCTTTTAAATTAAAAATGGGATTTAGTTTTACATTTTAAGCCTAAAAATCTAATAGCTACGCCACAATTATGATTTTGTTTTGGATTGTGCTAAGCGTAGTTGGACGGATGAAATTGAGTTAACTCACTGATAAAGTTTTTTTTTTGAGAAAACTCACTGCTAAAGTTCAGAAACTAATCTAGAATTTATAGAAAATGAAATTGTGAATATTTTTCTTAAATTTTTGATAAATGATAAATCAATGTATATTATTCTGTGGAAAAAATATTAAAAAAAAGCTGGGTCTTTGTCGTCGGCGGCCGTGTCAGAGAATGAGAGAAATAAATACCTCTGTGATTGTTGTTTCCGGCAAGCTGAGGATCGGACTTTCGAGCCAAGCCTATATCTATATCTCCGAAACTTCCCTTCTCCTTCAAGTACCGGCTGAGCAAACTACGTCTCCGGTTAAAGTTGGACTTCTCCGGTGCTTGTCCGGTCGACATACTGTGATGAGACTGCAACACAAGATTCTTGTTCTTGTATGGGCACACGTAAAAATTGAAGATTACAAATATCTTGAGTTTCTTTTCCCCATGCTCTTTTTATATTATGTCAATAAGTTTATGTGGCTTTAAGACCTCACGAATATATAAACAGACTAATAAGCATAACAAATAACTAATAGTATCCAACACCAGTCACCAAACCAAACAAATATTCGTTACAACTTCTGGCACGTTTTACTTATGTCTGCAGTGAATTTTTTTTTAAAAAGGAGGAAAATAGTTGACGGCGACGTTACAGGAAGGCGTTAACAATTATTGTTATTTACGATTTTGTCCTTGTATTAGTGGCATTTTTGTTATTGATGGACATAACTGAGGGGGTTACAAAAGCCATTTTCGTAACGGACTATATAGCCCTCGCGTCGGCTGAGGGAATGAATCTGTGGAACACATTGACTGTAGAACATTAGAACTAGTGCATTGATGAATACTTATCCCCGACAAGTGTTTTTAGTACACGTGAAAGTATTAGTCTGTGATTATGTGACAATTAGGATTCCAACACGTATCGACATCTGAACGGGTACACCCATAATTCATTCATGATTTGCGTGTTTTCTCATTCTGTTCCTTTTGTTTTTAGCATACACAGTTGAATTTTTGTTACAAGTTCACATAATATATCGAAACTGACAAGACATATCGGAAACCTATTAATGTTTAAGTAGCATCTAAACTCCAAATATTTGTTTAGCAAAAAAAAAACTCCAAATATGTGTTTTGAGAAATTTCTGCTTCTCAGGAGTTTGCTTAGTCCTAGTAATAGTATCATGCACAAGTCAGTCAGCCAATCCTATTGTGACACATGGAAAATAGTTTTTTTAAATTCAATAAAAGTTAATTAATCATCAACATAATAATTAAAATTTAAATTCATTACAAAATCAAATAACTGTATAAAATAACTATCTCTATAAAGAATTCTTTCACGTTCCCTATTCTCATGGCATGATTTCAAATTAATTATCCTCAGAAAAAATCAAATAATTAACCTTCTTTCTTTTTCTATCTTCTCCGAATCTCTCTGTTTTCATCATCTTTTGTAATCTTTCTCTTAATCTCCAATTGTTTCGTTTTTTTTTTGGTTGAGTGTAGCATCAAGACTCGACATAGCTTTATGCTTTCTTTTTTCAGTCAAAGTTATCTTTCTCTACTTCTCAGAGTAATACTACTATTATTTTTGTATGATTGTGTTTGGTTTAGTCGTTAAAAAAAGGGTTTGATTCTGTCTGAAGTGTTTCTTATGGATTATTTAAAATAAGAGGAATGAGCAACAACACTGCACAAATATATCTAAAAATCAGACTACGGAATACTAAAGGTAAATATTTAACACATCTCTTTTTGTTTACATGGAAAGTTCTAATCTTATTGTTAACTTTTTTAATGTTATCAAGTTGGGTGAACTTTTCAGTTTATCATGGATATATGACAAAGTAAAACTAACTAACCTTGCCATTGATAAACGTGAAGATGGCATATTGTGATGTTGTGTGTGACGAGATTAAGGTAATATGGTAAAATAGAGGTAGTTTAGTTTATTATTGCTATTAGCTTTTCTAGATATATTTACTATCCACAATTTCTAGAATTGTTACGCAGTACGTGCTCAAACACTAGTATATTACTAAAAAGTTAGATTCTAGTCGGCTTGTTTCATGAAGGTATGCGTTGAATTTTCTTTATATAAAATCCAACACCAACCGGGGACTTGAATAATTTCAAAAGTATGTGAGACACAAAAGATTCTATAATAAATATCCTTGACGATGGTGCCAAGGGAAAAAAATAATATCAATTACTATTCATCGCAACTTGCAAGATCTTGTCGATCAGAACATAATGCTCTGAAGATTTTTCAAAATCATTATCTACAACAGCAACATGAGTCTCTATATACATACAAATATATAGTGTATGTATTCAGTGATGCATTGCTGCACGATTCTACTCCACAGGACCAAAGCAAGATTCACAGTTTCACATGACGATTCATATATATCTAGTATCTACATTGTTGTATGTAAGGTTATCCGGAAAGGAGAAAAACGACTGCAAATCGTATAGTATACAAAACTATGTGGTATTTTGGTATGTAATGTTTGTAAATGTATCCATTTGACGTTCCATTCCTATTTATGTGCATTAAAAATGGTTTAGATGACAATTTTGTAAGATAATATCTTATACAATAAAGTTGTCTTGTCTCTCTCCTCTTTGCGTCACATCCTCAACTAGCATGGGACAAATCTGGACACGTGGCTTACACTGAAAAATCATATGAACTTTTTTTTCGTGGAGTATCTTTAATTTGGGCTAAGTGTTTAGGTTTGACTAATGTGATGGGTTCTAATTGTCTTTTAGAAAGCCCGAATTTAATTAGGATTTGCTTCATCTTCGCTGATGGAGCTGCAGGCTGTGTCACCGTGTCTCTTCACATCTCACCGTCTCTGGCCTTCATCTCTGTAACGGCTTCAATTATTGTCACTCAGATACATTAATCCAAGCTTTTAGGCCTTTTGCACCACTACTCCCACTCTCTCGAAATAAATGGGCATTAGCATCCTCCAGCGTAACCGACTCAAGCTTCACTTATAAATGCCTTCGTTGCTTGCGAGGAACTGTTACACTGAAACGAAATCCCAAGGGCGACTCTCTGCGATGAACTATGAGCTACTGTCTTGCATCATTTAGCTGTAAGAGGTCTGATTTTAACTAATATTGTTGCTTATTTTATTTAGCTTTCTAAGATCAGAAAGTGTTCTGTTTTGCTTATCATTTGGGGAAATCGAGTTGCTAAAGGAGTTCCTGTTGATTCTCAAAACGATTCTGGCACACCATGGATTTGGGCTGCTGGCCATGACCAAAACGATGCAGAGCCAGTCTTATTAGAACACAATGCCGATGTAACCGTTTGTGTATATTGCATATCTTTAGTGAATTTCCATCTAAACTGTAGTTTTAAGTTTGATTTGTAATGACTTGCAGCCTAACGTTGAGACCGGATAATGTCACGCCATTGTTATGAGCAGTGACGGCTGGTTCTGTGGCATGCTTAGAGCTGTTGGTCAAGGTTTGAGATATTTTATTTTGTAGTTTTGTCATGTTATCACTGAAACATTATAATTCACTGAGTTATCAATGAATCTCCAGCTATTTGATGAGGCAGCCAATGCTTTTTACGGAGTAAAGCAGAGAGATCATTGATGGGTTCAGGTTTGTTTGAAGCCCTCAAGATGTTTTGTTTTTTTAATCGATTTTCAATATGGTTGAAGTGTCTTTTCTTTCTTCTACAGAGAAGCTGTAGATGCTCCAAGGAAGTTTCACGGAAAGGACAAGATTAAGGTCAAACCAAAAGATCTTTTAGAGATGGCTCTGTTTAGTATATGCATGAAGTTTTGATTTTACTTCTTACCTTGGTCTCTTCCCGATGCAGTTGTTGCATATCTTACTTAAATGTACTAAAATCTTCAGGCATAGAGTTTGGTTTGGCTATGATTTTTTCATCGTATTCAGATTGTCAGCATTGATTTTTAAAAACTGTAGAACAATAATTTGATTTGTTTTAGTTAACATTTTATTTTACTTCTTCCAGCAAAAATCTAATCTACTAAACTATTTTTATCTTTTGACTAGATTTTGACGATTTTACATTATGAAGATCTAATATAAAATATGTCAAATGCGTTGTTAGAGATACTAAAATAAGTAAATCCACTCTATTTAAGCATGTCTCATTTAAACTTTGAAATGTTAAAACCTATTGAATTTTAAGAACTAATAAGGTTGCCTATTTAGACCATGATAATTATATTGGTCTTTTATATCCATTTAGACCTATTTAATTATTTTTCAAAATACATTTAAACTGTATTTTTCTATGAATATTTATATTGAAAAATGAAAAATATTTTCGAAAAAGTTGGAAAACAGAAACAATTCATGGTATGTGCCATTATAATTTTGAGGTTTTTCTTATTTCACATAATTTTGACATAACTAATAATTATGGGAACAGAACTCTCCATAAATGTTTAGGCAATAAATTATAAAAGTAAATGTTGAAGAAATTTCTATAACTGATTATGGCATTAAGGAATGAAATCTTTATTTTATTGTTGGGGATGAGGGGACGGCGTGATAGGAGGAGCCATGTGCAAAGAGATGGGGGCTTAACGAGCACTTGTAGCGATTCTGAGTTTTCTAACACTCCTGGACCAAAGAAGGTTATGATTCTTATGAACATGTTCCACATATTTTATATTATCACTTTTTACCAAAAGGTATTCCTGGTATATGATTCTAAAAGTTGTGCGGCCTGAGTCAGGAAAATGAAAGCAAGACAAAACTAAATAAACAAACATATCCATACAGTTTCAATAAATAAGATTTGCTTTGGCAATATAAATGAGAAAAATGAAAATTTATTTGTAGTCTCATATATCTATCTATACACTAGATATAAATTCTTGCAGCGGGAAGGTTTTGCACCAGAAATGTCAATCGTGTTCTTGGCATTTCTCATATATCTATCTATCTCACATGTAAACCACGACCCATAGGTTTTGTTGTCAACGGGAAGAGAGTCTCGACAATATTTGTAATCCTCCTCCACTTACTATCCTTACTAAGGCTGCATTACTATACCCTAGACTGGGAATACACACTTATCTACTTCGGATCATTGCTTGAGAAAGATTAAAAAAACACTCGGTGTTTATCCTATTCTGGTGGAAGACAGATATCTAAAGAACATGGCCAGACTCAAACCCCTCACGAAATTGCGACCTCCAAAACATAAATCATCTATGCAAGAATTATTACTACTTTATATGAGTGGAAAAATTTGTCGATTACATTGCTAATAGATAAAAAAGAGTATGTTATCGTTTACTTTTCCATTTAAAGACAAAGCTGAATTTACATTTCTTCTATCAAGAATATTTTAAAAACTTTAATTTATTGTTTATTCAAAAATGCATTAACGTGACCTAGAAAGCTAAAGACTCCAAGTCTGAGTTATCCTAACATGTACTCATAAAATTCATTATTAGGTCAGGACTCTCAATTCTTAATTGTCAAGAACTATTAAGTGTACGTAGATTAGATTAACAACTAAAAAATAGAACAATTAAACTAATTGAATTCATAAGAGAAAACAACGTCCGAACCCGGCGCGTAGCGCCGGAATATCCCTAGTATAATATATAAATACTGGTTTGCATTAACCATTATAGTGTGTGAAGGCCAAATAGAAAGTTTACGTGTCAAACATTCGATAAGGCCTAACTAGGTCCCTCACGACAATGGATGAAAGCAAATTTATGCTTTGACGCCGACAGATACTAATTGCAGCTTGTTCACATGCTCCATATGTATATGGACCATACATATGTGTCTTTGGATTTGCATATGCTTGGTGCGTAGTTGGTATCAAACCCGTATTCTGTAACGTGAGAAAATATATTATAAAAATTTATATATTGGTTATAAAAAAAATGTAAGTTAATTATAGAATACCCACTTTTCAAGTGTGTTTGTAAAAATATGATTTACATAACTATTACAAGCCACTAGGCATTGGCAAAGAGCCGCTTGGGTTGAAGTCTTGTACTGCTTAAGAGACAAAGGGACGTTACGCACTGAGGGGAGTTTAGGAGTGGGCATTTTGGTTTAAGTTTGGGTTCGGTTTAAATATTTGGGTTTAAATATTTGGGTTTAAATTTTTTAATATATTCAGTTAATCTGATTTAGAAAACACTTCGGGTTTTTGTTTGTTTGGTTTGGTTTAAAATCAAACTAAATCATTTGGATTGATAAATCGTTAACCAAATGGTTTAGACATATACTTTAGTTTGGCTCAGTGGCGGACCCATGATATTTTTTAACATGGGTCAAATAATTTAATGGGGTTTAAATTACTAATAAAATAATGGTAAAAAAAGTGTCAGGTGGGTGTCAAACCCGAATTTAGGGGTGTCACCTTTAGAGATTTTGCCAACAGATCTATGGAATCTATACAATTTCCCTTTAACAAATTAGCATTTTATTAGTTAAGCTGTGTCAGCTGACCCACCATTAATACATGTGGGTCCGTCTCAGGTTTGGCTTGAATGGGTTTCGATCGGTTCGGATTTTTCTCCACTCCTATTTTGCATCAGGTGTCTCAAGAAGTGCTTTAAAGAGAGGTTTAAGAACGTGAATGGGAAGGCAGGATAAAAGCAGATCAAACGCGTAAGTCTTTTAACGCTCTGTTTGAAAAAAATTCGCAAGGCTCAATCACAATGGTTGGTCCCAGATGCTCAGCTGAAGATCTTGATATAGGAGAAGCTTAATGATATCCTGCATATTTGCATTGTTTTATCCATTCATTCATAAACATTTTCATCATAGAGATTAGGATTTAGACATGTTTAGGTTGCATTTTGCATACATGAGTCTCTATTAGGTACTGGAGTGCCACATGGAGTTCTTGGGGACATTTGGATGCATTTGGAGCTCAAAGGAGGTGAAATAGGTGATCATTAAACGAGCAGAGCATGGGAGCGACCTCCCGGAGCGACATCACGAAGTCGCTGTGTCCCACCTCTCAGAGCGACCTTCCTAAAGCGACGCCATGAAGTCGCTCGCGTTCTCGTTACTCCGAACCGTCTTAGATGACCCTGGAGCGACCTCTCAGAGCGACCTACCAAG
>NC_027753.1:36155613-36175300 GCF_000695525.1 Brassica oleracea var. oleracea
ATGATTGCTTTCATATTATTCAACCAAAGACATTTGATGTTTGAGATATGTTAGCAAATGAGCATTTATCTAGACATAGAGCTTGCTTAGAATTGTGTATAGGCTTAAGGTTGATAGTTTGATTGATCGTTTGTCATCCTTAGTTCGATACTTGATCACTCGAGGTCTAATCCCTATGCCCATGAGTTCTCTTTTCCCTTAGTCAAGAAAGTATCATTTTGTTATTGCTTTCTAGTATTAGTAGTAGTTTAAAACCCATCTAAATCATTGGTTGCACTTAGATTAAGTGAGTACTTGCATTCTCAGTGTTTTGATATCCCTCAGAACTGGTTCGACAATCACTATACTACAACATTTGTCTTAGGAGCCTTGAAAACTCCTAACATCAGTTAACCCGGCTTTCAGATCGTTTCTTAGGCGTTCAGGAGCCATATAGAGAGCGGGAAACACCCGGAGAACTACATTAAGATCAAAGTTGAAGAGCTAGGAGACCGAAGCTTCTGGCTTAAGCGAGGGGTTATACGTTTCTCAGCATCTAAGGAGATGATCAAAATCAGAGACGAGTGTTCTCTTTCTTGACCTATTCGTGTCCTCCTTCATACAAAGCATAAGTTACCAACAAAACACCAAGTTTTAGTGTAAGATGCAACTTAAGAAAATGAAATTTCAACATTACATACGGTAATAAAAACATGGGTACACAAACTAAAGCACTATAAAACACTGAAGACAAAGGCTGCTTTGGTCTCTTGACCTTAGTATTGTACAAAACTAAAACTCACGTGACCTACAAGAAATACATAAAATGAAACTTTGAGATGTCTATAAAGAGAGAAAGAAGTGTCAAAGTAGAAGAAGATCTACTGTAACTATTGTGTCTTCACTACTTCACTCTCTTTTATCTTCCTCCAAATCTTCTTCTGCATCTTCTTGGTCAGGCAAAGATCTAGCTTCTGAGAGGCTCTTGGCTTCATGAGAAGGAACTGGAGATGGTTTAATGAGGGTTAGTGTGTAATCATCCTTCTCAAACTCCCCACTTGAATCACCAGAAGATCCAGAGAATGCATACCTACAAGAACAACCGCATAAGCTTCTTATAGCATATCAAAATCTTCTTCTTGGACATGGTGTTACCTCGTCGAGTTCTGAGATGGAGCCCAGAGAGAGCATATAACAATCAGGAGCGAGAAGGAGAGAAGCTGCCAAAAGGCTGGAATGATCCAAGCGTTTTGCCAATGCTCATTGTAAACATCTTTAGACTTGAAGTAAAGCTGCCACAAGTTAAAAACATTAGTACACATCTCATTCTCACACACTACTAAGGTGTTTGTTACATTACCTCGTAGCAAATCCAACCAACGGAAACCAAGATAGCTACAGCCAAAGCATTAGTGAACTTCCTGTACACATCCAGCTTCACCAACAACCTCCTCGTCTGAAGCTTCTTGAAAGTAGCGGAAAGCGACTTGAATATCCATATGATGAAGAAAGCATCCAACACCGCAACGGGGAGAACCAAAAACAGTCTCGCTTTCCCTGAGAAGTCGCTCACAGCACCAACATTCTCCAACAGCTCAAGAGTCTCGGAAGCAGCGAAGAAAGTGACACCAAGCATGATCACCTTCGATGTAAACCCACCAAGCGTGGGCCTCACGACACCGTACCCCATCGAAACCATAAGGATGATGAGACGTGCGCACGTGCGTTTGATAGACCCAAACGTGACTGCCCATACGGTGATCACGGTCGGTCTCACACCTGTCTCGTTGAACTCAGCGTAGTCGAAGTACCAAAGCGCCATCTCACACATCCCTAACGTTATCACAAGCGTTACGCAGTTCTGCAAGGGGAGCACTTCTCTCCAGAACCTAGCGCACTGGGAGAACCAGAAGACGCCGAGAAGGACAAAGGCGAGAGACATGAACCCGTGGAAGTACATCAACGGAGCCATTCTACCTGGTAAGTATCCTCCAGGGTTTTTCCAGATCGTTTTGCCTTCAACAACCAAGTCCTTGAGAGCAGGATCACAGTGGATGAAGTAGAGGTTGTACATTCCTGTCCTAGTGATCTGAATCGATCTTGTAAGCAGCGTAGCAGACAAATCGTTCTCAAGAAACGAAACACCAAAGACTTGAGGCCAGGAGGAGTCTTTAGAAGAAGGATGGTGGATGATCTCTCCGTGTGAGCAAACACCGAGTTTGGCGAGATCAGATGTGCAGCAGACAGCTCTCTGTCCGCCGTAAGCTGATCCTCCGATGTTCTCCCTGTCTTCTACCTCGAAAAGGACGGCGTGGATTGGTAATGAGGAGGTGTTGGAAGCTTCCTCAGGTCTCCGGAATGTGATCTTCTCGAAACTGTTAAATGCATTCAAAGTAAGAGACTTTCAGAGAGAAGCAGCTACGATGATACTCAAAACACAAGGAAAGTTCAAAACTTGACACGTGGAAGCAATGCTTACTCAGAGAGGACACACACAGAGTTTACTATGTACATGATTCGATTCAGAGAGGATACACACAGAGTTTCAAAGTAAGATGTTACTCAAACACAATGAAAGTTACACTCTTTGACACGTGGAAGCAATGTGCATGATTCAGAGAGGACACACACAGAGTTTCAAAGTAAGAAACTTTCACAGAGAAAACAGCTAAGATGTTACTCAAACACAATGAAAGTTCAACTCTTTGACACGTGGAAGCAATGTTCAGTACAAACAGCGTTTCAAAGTAAGAAACTTTCACAGAGAAACAGCTAAGAACTGTAAATAAACGAACTAAATCAGCTCTAAGATCCAACTCGTAGACGAAGAATCCTAATGGGTTCTGATTAAAAAGTCAGATCCTAAGCAGATTTAAAAGAGGAAACTTTAGTTAAAGAAATGGAAACAGACAAGTTTACCGGATAAAGGAGGAGAGGGAATCAGAGTCGGAGGTGAAGTTGTCGGAGGGAGAAGAGGAGTAGATGCCTTCGCTGCCGCCGTGGAAGACAAAGGCGTTGCCTTTCGACATGAATCTCTCGCTTCGGTACTCATGCACCGACGCTTGTAGCAAAGAAGGCGTCAGGGATAGTAGCGAAAGAAGGAGAAGAAGATGAAGCGACATTGAAACCGAGGAGAAGAAGCAGAGATCTGAAGAGGAGAAAAAGCTGATGACTGTAAGGACGTCAGTGAGAAACTGAGATGTGTCAAATGAGTTTTGATCGTACGGCTGTCAATAGGTTGCCCCTTTGATCGTTTCTAGATGTTGGAAGGTTCTACTGAAATGGTTGAACCTATAAGCCTCTGGTTTAGTCAGAGGGTTCAGCCGACAACTATATCCTCGATTTTATAATGGGCCTTTTGTGGGCCTTTTAACTGTGTTTTGAAATATATGGTCCATGAAAACTGGATTTCATATTTAGGAGATGAACCTAGAAGTAGTCGTGTTGGAAGTTAAGCTCATAAAATGAAAACTGGCCGATTCTAAAACTGTTATCACAAACAAAAAGCCATATAATTTTTTTTGTAACATGAAGATTCTATCCTAGGCAGAAATCTTTAATCTCAAACTCAAAACTACACCATGTAATATTAGTTTCATTCTAAGTGTCATTTAAATTCTAGAGCATTTAGGTTTTGTTTTTGATATTTTTTTTCGGTTAAGATATTGATACGCGAAGCAATTGTTTAGGACGCGTTTCTTTCTCTTAAATTATTTTTTTTCACCGCTCTCTAGAAAGTTCGCCGTTTCTCATATTTTCTGTGCTCCGGCGGTCGCCGCGTCCTCCTTTCGCGGTCGTCGGAGGCCTGCCTCCTTTTGTCTCCGCTTCTCCTCGTCTCTCCCTGTAGTCTTTTCTGTTTTGCGGCGGAGGGCAGCTAGACGAGTCAACCTCTTCCGGTCCAGATCCAAAGCTCACGTCGTAGATCTAGGAGGCTCTCGGTACGGTAAGTGGTGCTTGAGGACGGCGTTCGCCTTGTCGCACTTGTCTCCTCCTCTCGGTTGTGGTCTTTGTCCGGTGAGATTTTCCAGATCTCGTTTGGCTCTTCAGGTCAGGCGTCGCGTGGGTCGTCGGTGGTCTCTTCCAAGGGTTCTCCTCCTCCTTCAGTGTGGCTTGTGGCTGTCGTGGGGTTGGGGCTCTTCTCGGAGGTCCGGTCTAGAGCTTTCTGCTCCGGGCTCAAGTTTAGAGTTTTGTTTTCCACCGGTGGTCTCTGGTGGATTGCGTGGAGGCTTCTGAGGTTGGGTCTCGACTTTCCTCTTGATTGTCTCCGGTGGCGACGCTATGTGGTTAGCTTCGGTGCTCCACTTCAAAGCATGTCTTGCCGGTGGTGTGGCGCTCATCGCCCCTGTCTTTCCTCCATGTGCTTCTTGCAGGTACTATTGCTCTGATGTGGGTTGTAGTGATCGTTTTTGATTAGTGACAGGCTGTCAATTGGGCATTTGTGTTGTGCTCTCGTTCGATGTTAGCTGCTCCGGAGGTGTGTACCCTTCCGGTCCCTTTGTTCTATATGAACCTTCGGTTAAAAGGGTGTATACGGTCACGGTAGGCGGATTTGGAAGCAGCAATCTTCGAGTCTTCCTTTCGTACGAAGGCATCGTCGGATTGTGTCACTACCTAGTGCCGTCGGTCGTGGTTCGTGTCGGGTGGAGAGTCGGTTTGTGCTTGTGATTCTTTGGACTGGTTTGTGTTCGGTGGGTCTCTAGGAAGCTGTGAGCACCCTGCGTTCAAGGTTTGAGGAGGCCTTTCTCTCGGGCTCCTTCCTGCTCCGCTCCTGGTTCCCTGGTCTGAGCTTGCCTCATTGCCTTCTGTTGCTCTGACTTCATCTCTCACCATTAATGTGCTTATGTTCTTGTACTGAAACTTGTTGTTTATTTTTCTGCACTTCTACTAGTCATCTTGTAATTTCTGTCAAAAACCCAAAATTTTGGTATAATAAATTTAACATTTTACCAAAAAAAAAAACAATTAAGAGTCCTCATCACTCTATGGTTCAGGTTGTCTTCCACGACGACACTTTTAGAGCGGATAACCTCCTTATTTAGCAATATTCTAGTGACCATAGCCGATGAGAATAAAAAGGCATATTGTAGTGCCAAGTGTGGCACTTTGTTGGCTCTTAATCTTATGGAGAAAGGTGAGCAAGTAGTATCACAAGTTAAAAAAAACACTTGGATGAAAGTTTAGTCAATAGATTTAAGGTTGAAGAATACAGAGCCTCAACAATCCTAATTAAATGTATTTTTAATAATTTTAACTTAACTCATAGTTAAGGAACCCACCAAATTGATTTATGCTTGGAATCCATATAATTGCATGGCAATTCTGGTTGAAACGATGGTTGTCCTAATCTACTTGGATGCTTTCGTTTAGGACCCACACAGTTTGTGTGATTAACAACTTTATTGAATAAATATGACAGAACAGAACAAAGTGTAAAGAAAAAAAGAGAGTGACGAAGTCTTTATATAAAACTAAGGTTATCCACCTGAAAATACACAACTACATACATGTATGTATATATATAATTCTCTCCTTATATACACACATGTATGTACTCGTATAAATGTTTAATTTACTGTATTCCAATGTTTTAGTTTCCAGAACGTGTTTGGTTTTATGGACTCAAACATGCAAAAAAGAGAAACTCATGGGATCTACAGATACCCATAAACTTTCATCAGAAGGAAAAAGAAAATTGATTGAATCACTTCTTTTTGAATTTTCCGTGTCTTGATATGAATGAAGATCCTCTATCTGCAAAGACATAAGATCCAATATCAGATTCAGAATTAGAACAAGCAAAACTAATGAAATTAATATTCATTATTCAGTTTGATTATTACCTGTACTTTCTTGTAAGGACATGAAAAAGGGAGAAGTGGGATCAGATCTCAAGAACAATGACTACAACCAAAAGAAGAAGATCGAATCAGCTCATGAAACCATTTTTAGTTTTAATTTTAAGAAATCAAAAGATATGAAACTCACAATCAGAATCTGTTTTGACCCATTTACACCCATCGCTACTACTACTACTTCCTTCTTCTTCCTCATTCTTTAGTGAAAGCTGTTGCTCGTCTTGCACGTATTTCTTCATTGGTGTTTCCTTCGAGGGAGCTTGAGCATTAATCTTCTTGAGTAGCATCACCCTCAGTAACTGTGTATATCGTGTAAATAATGAGTTACATGAACAAAACACTTTAATTAGTACATTAAGTGAGCTTCAGTAAAATACCTTTTCCATTCTTGATTCTTGAAACGTGTCTCTCAAGATAGGTTTAGGAAGAGGAGAGAACCCTTCTGTACAGACAAACATCTTCTTGAGGAGATAAGAGACAGAGGTTTTGCTCAAATCTTTCTTAGTCTTCTTCTTCTTACTGTTACTCTCTGTAGAAATGGCTTTGCATCTTCCCAAGATAACACTGATCGTACGCTCAATGTCTTCTTCGTTCTCATCACAATCTCCACCACCACCAGAAAGAGCGTTGCTGATTCGTCTATCGACTTCAAGACTCGAAGGACAATTCAAGAATCTATCCAGAGGAAGATTCGCAAGTTCTCTATTCACATCGGACTTCCTCTTCTTGTTCTTTCTTGTCAAGAGCTTCGTCAGCTCCTTCTGAAGTTTCCCAACTTCCTCCGGAGTGAAATCTTCTAGGTCACCGGAGGGTGAAAGATCTTGATCTCTATCTTGCGCTTGACCTTCCACGTGCACGTTAGAGGGCTTCTCTTCTTGAACAGTCTCTATTGGTGTTTGCTCTTTGGCCACACTACCGAACGTTCCAATCGCAAGTAGTCCATGAGGCCAGTCGCTGAACTCCTCTCGTGGTTGATCTATGATTTACAAACATAATAAAATAAAAATTATGAGAGAGCCAGTTAATTGGGAGGGTTGCTTTGCACATGTTTCAAGTAGACAACAACTTTGGTAGATTAAAAGGTTTGTTCCAACGGTAAGTAGACAATAGAATCTAAGTTTGTGTAAACTTTAACTTACGAGAAGAAGCAGAGGATGTACTTGGTCTATGAGTGTTCCCTTGTTTCCCATGTAGCTTGTTCTGCATCCATCCAAAGAGCTGAAAAAAAACATTTATGAGTACTTATGTTTATTTTCAGACACCATTTGAGATATCAATGAATATGAGTAATGAAACTAACCTTCATGTTTTAGTAGTGACCACCACGAATAAGAAGAAGCAGGAAAAATGTGGAAAAGGCTATATAACTAGGGTTCTCGATGAATCAAGAAGCTTAAATACAAATAGGAATGCAAAAATAAGATCTTTGAATATATTCTTTTGATGAATCAAGAAGCTTAAATACAAGTAGGAATGCAAAAATAAGATCTTTGAATATATATTTTTGATGAATTTGATGGTTTCAAGTTCCAAAAATTGACGGTCTTAGTTCTTCGTCCAGATTCACTTCTTCAAAAAGAATAATGAAGAAGGAAATATTTTTTTTTTGTAGTAAACTGTGTATTTGTTTTGTTAACTTCTGTTCAGATCACCCTCTTCTTTATACAGCTCACGACGTACGACTCATATCCCCATGCAAACCATGGAAGTCCAACGAAACATTCTTCCGTGCATATTTAATTCGTATTATAGCTTAACTTAATTTTTTTAAAATGTAGTTTTTTTTTTTGCTAAATAAAATGTAGTTAATAACTTAGTATTATAAAATGATTAACTAATATACTTAAAATATTGATTTTGTATCGGAGAGAACGTCACGGCTTTGATCATAGTTCATATAAACGGCACTTCGTATGATGAAGTCTCCTATATCTTTTTACCATATTTCGACTATCTATAAAAGGAGAAAAAGAGTTACGTTGAATCCCTAGAAAAGTATTTGTTTTGTCATTGACTGGTTACTATGTTGACACGAAGATATAGAGGCTTGTACACATTTTGTTATTTGCGTGTTATTTTCGTCTAGTTTATCATTTTTTCTTGTGATCATATGAGATATCGTTATGTTATGTATGTTGGCTACTTGGCGTGTTCCTCTAATTAAGTGCACGCAAAAGTTACCATTAAAGCTTCAATTGGTGACCCGAAAATGAGTATAAAAAAGTTGGACAAAATTTTATTTAAAGAACTGAATTGGAAAAAAAATTAAATATGGAAGAATAATCGTTCTTTATCAAATTTGGAAGAGGAAAATACTCTTCATTAATTCATCAATATATGAGAAACGCAGAAGGATATATATGGTGGGGCCTATATATTCTAAATTTGACAAAAAAAATCAACTTAATTAGTATCAATTTTGAGGAACAACAAATTAATCATCATTTTTTTAAAAAAATATGGCCACCAATCGAAGCCTAACAGTTTTTTTTTAAATGATATTATTTTCTAGAATATTTTATTTGTAATGGGTTTGTGCGGATGGAATATACTCCTTTACTTAAAATGTTTTAGAAAATACTTGATGCTTCAAACAACATTTCTTACGTTTTTGACATTTATTAAGCCTTAAAATTTATTTTAAATTAACTTCAACTTTATTAGAAATCGTTTACAAATAATATGTTATTGTATTTTTATAATTAGTTAACTTACTTATTTTAATATGGGGTTTTAAAGAAAATAGATATATATATATATAATATACATTGCCAATGTTCAAAACTAAAAATTATACATGAAAATATATAAACAGATGGTAAATCTGGTAAATGAAAAGGTCGCAGAAAAGGAATGTTGGTAAATTGTATGAAACAGCTATCGTTTTAATACTTTCAAAACTAAAAAAAAAAAAGCAAAACAATCGCTTTTTAATTTGTGACCTCATTCGAGTTCATGATAAAAAATTTCTGATCCACTCGTAAGTCTAATATAAAATTCTAGAGAATTTCAGAAAATTCTAAGAGGGAAAGAGACAGAAAGAAAGGGTGAAAATTTTAAAGGCAAACCCCCACGAAAGAACTCGTGCCATTGTCCCCTTAGACCAACCGCAACGGTCGGTTTATTGAGTACTTAGCTCGCGGTTTTAGGAAAAATAGAATTAAAAAAATTTAATTAAGTACGGTTTATTAAGGACCGTAACTTAATTAGAAGGCTGGAAGGATTGAATCCTTACCGACGTGTCATCCCTTCCCCGGTTCGATGTCGGGATGAATTTGGTTCAGGGAAAAAAAAATTAAACGCGAAGGAGATTAAAAAAAAAAAAGCTCCGGGCGATCGAAGAGGCGACAGACGACTTGGTGATATCGAAGGTAAATCGAAGCCTCCTATCGTTCGTTTATGGATTTGTTTTGGTCGGATGTTGTTCTCCTCGAGATTTAGGGTTTCTTTTCAGTTTTAAATCGATTTGGGGATATTTCGATTGAAGTTAGGGTTTCGAATGATTTGGGGATGACGATTCGAATTGATTAGGCTTTGAATACGATTTTGTTTTCCTTCGATTGATTTAGTATTGATGTTTAATTTCCATCTTATTCTCTCAGGTTACGGAATCATGGGCCAAGATTATAGCTATAGCCAACCGTCGTCTTCAGAAGTGAGTTTAACTTGGCTTCTTCAAGAAGAAGCAGATGTGTATGCCGATGAAGCTCAGAGTAGGTTGAACCTTCAAGTCCCTGTTCAGTACGTTCCTCAACCTGATGTCGAAGAAGGAATCCCGAAGACATGTTACTGTGGTGGTGACCCTGTAGTCGCAACATCTTACACACCGAGATATCCAGGGAGAAGGTATTTCACATGTCAGAACGTAGACGACGACGACTGCCATGTTTGGAAGTGGTGGGATGTGGCCGTTACGGAGGAGTTGAGTGACATTCAGACACAACTTAGGCAGCTCAAGGACCAAGGTAACGAGAGTGAGGAGAAAGTGGTTAAGCTTAAGGAGACAGTTTGTGAGCTAGCTAAGAAGAATTCAGGGGTTACCACGGGCTTCCACTTGCTTTGTTGTTTAATTGGTGGTCTCGTAATAGCTCTCCTGCTTATGTGTCTGCCGGGTTAGTTCTATACTTGTGCTTGTGTTTAGTGTTTCTTAAGTTATTTAAAAGCTTTTAACTGTTTCGTGTAATGTGTGATCAGGGGCAGGGTCCAAAGCTTGAAGCGGGAGTGTCTCACCTCGACACTGTGTATATAAAAGGTACTAACTGTAACAACTTCCATCTTTCTTGTTGTTTTTGATAAGTATAGTTACCAAGTAACTACTCGGATTTGATAACTTGAAATGTTTTAAGAGTTGAAAAATTAAATGAAAAATGTTTTCTATCTTCCTAACCTCTCCGATTTGATTGGTGTTAAATGATAATTTTAAATGCTAGTGAATTTCTATCTACCTTTCTTTAACTTGTGTGTACTTGAAAACTTTAAATCCTCTACTTAAAGGCTCTGTGTTAGTAGTTGAGTAACACAGAGTTATATCTAGTAAACCATGGATACCCCTAGTTTTGTTAACCTCCTCAATAGCCAAAATCCCGTTGATCTTGATGCACCTGAACATGTTTGGATGAGTAGCCAGAGTTCAAATGTTAAGGAGAGGCGTAAGTGGTCTCCCAAAGAGGATAAAATCCTGATTGGGGCTTGGCTTAACACAAGCAAAGACGCTGTGGTGAGCAATGAGCAGAAAGCTGACGCTTTCTGGAAGAGAATCGTTGATTACTACAATGCAAGCCCTCTCTTGGTTGGGACAGCACCTAGGGAGCTCGGTCAGTGCAAGCAGCGGTGGGCGAGGATTAACGAGGGCGTCTGTAAGTTCGTTGGCTGCTACGACGCGGCTCTGAGGTGCCAGAGTAGTGGTCAAAACGAGGATGACGTGATGAAAGCTGCCTTGGACTTCTACTACAACGACCACTCCATCAAGTTCAACCTCGAACATGCTTGGAGGGAGCTCCGGCATGACAGTAAATGGTGCTCAACCTATCTGCCTAAGGAGGGGCCTAAGGAGAAGCGCAAGCAAGTGTTGGAGGTTGATGGAGATGAGGAAGTGAGAGAACCTGAAGCAAGACCTATCGGGGTAAAGGCTGCAAAAGCTGTTCTAAAGAGGAAGAAGAGCAGTAAGGAACTTGAGTTGTCAAAGTTAGAGGCCCTGTTTGAAATAAAACAGAAACTCTCTAACCAAAAAATCCTAGAACGTTTGATAGCCAAACAAGACCCCCTCTCTGAGATGGAAACATCACTTAAAAACAAACTAATGTCTGAGATGTTACAGTAAGGTATGTTTATAGTTTTGAATATAATTTCACTTGCAGGGTCACGGGTGCATTTTAGACTTGTCACATTTTGAGGACATGTGAAGCCAGCTCACGGGTGAAGTAAGCTCACGGGTTCCTCTGTCATGACTTGTCCTTTCATCTCTAATTTGGCCTTATGTACTTCTATAAGTTGGCGTAAAGCCTCGGTTTAGGTAGCACTTGTAGTTCACTTGTTTCTTTAGCTTTCTGTGTACTTGAAAACCGTTGTATTGGCGTGAAGCCTCGGCTTGTATTGACATAACTCCAGCACTTTGTATCAGTTGTAAGCAGGTACTTGTTTCTTTGTTATCTATGTATGGCTTGTGGTTCTTTCGGATTGTATTAATGTGATCAGCTTCGTGTATCGCTTGTGAATTTTAAACAAATTTAAATAAAAAAAAATTACAAAGCATATGGAACTCACTTGAGAATTTTAAACAATTTTAAAAAAAAAATTACAAAGCATATGTCTTCACTTGTGAATTTTTTAAAAAAAATTTTTACAAAGAATATGTCTTCACTTGTGAATTTTAAACAATTTTTTAAAAATATATACAACATTTTAGCAAACTATTTAGATAACAGAAGTCTTCACTTGTAAAATTTACAACACAAGTGTTTTTTTAAACAAAAAATTAATTAACAATCTTCATTTTCAGTGAAGGATTACGAAGTAAACACACAAAATGTCATCATCTTCATCCGACGAACTCGAAGAAAGACTAGAAGAAGTTTTTGACGACATTTTGGAGGACACATACAACAACATAGTGGATTCCCATCACAATAACCCAGTTAGACGTCTTTATATAGAACGCGATCGAGAAACGGGACACGAACGTTTATGGAATGATTACTTCTGCGAGAATTCGACTTTTCCCCCCAACTTATTCAGACGTCGTTTCCGCATGAACAAAGACTTATTCATGCATATTGTCCATCGCCTTTCAGATGACGTCCCTTTCTTTCGTCAGTCAAGAGATGCAACCGGGAGGCCCGGTCTTTCTCCACTACAAAAATGTACGGCTGCTATTCGTCTCCTCGCTTATGGTTCTGCAGCTGACGCAGTTGACGAGTATCTTCGACTTGGTGAATCCACGGCACTTTTGTGTTTACATAAGTTCACAGAAAACATAATACGGTTATTTGGAGATGAGTATCTACGAAGACCAACTCCAGAGGATCTCCTCTGGATTTCAAGATCTCAATCTCTCTATACACTATCTTTAACTTCCATCAAATAACTGAGTCACAGGATCGGGAGCTTGCAGTCAAGTGGTGGATAAAAATTTGGGAAGTCACCACATTTCAGGTTCGATCCACCTGTCATGCGAAACTAAGTCACATTTTTTTGGTCATTCTACACGGATATGGGCTACTGCATTTCTGCCCATTTGAATACCCGGAAAAAGGTATATCCGTGGACTGCACCTCCCACTTGGAGATTAGGTATGTATCTTTAATAGATTCAGATTTAACTCTTTTTTTCTCAAAAAAAATAACAGAGTCATGGACTCACAAATATAATGTTATGGACGTGCAACTCATTTTATATATTTAACTTTGATAACCGTGGAGATTCTAAAAGTTTTTTTGGTCCAAAAATTAATTTCACGAGGCCCATAAAAATCCGGATTTTCTTTCTACTTTAACTCATTTTATCTTTTAATGGCAATCTAATCATCTATATTATTACACTTCTGATGGTGCCACGTTACTGTTACAATATATGTATTTATTTTTTTCTATAGTATATCAAAATTTAAACTAATTATGGAATTTATATATATGACCATACGAAACCTTTAACTTGAGGGGTTATGGTCTAGTAGTGATTAACTTGAGATCAAAAGTCTAATACGGTGAAACCACCAGGATTCGAGTTCCGGCCATTGGAGAATTAACTTTTCGGCATTGTCAGAGCCAGAGGACTGACACATGGCAACACGTGACTAGTCTGGACTACTTTTGTAGGGCTAAGATACCGTTGTATAATTAAAAAAAAAAACTTTTTTTTACTCTGATTTATTATGATCTTACAATTATCAGAAATATTAAATAGACGGTTCGACAACCGATAATATTATCTGCCTTATGAAGATTTACACTTAACTGCATCATCTGATCCGTCCTATGAAGATACACGCCTGACCGAATTTACTTCCACCATGTTGAAGATCCTTTGTAAGCCTTTCTTCCGTAGTCTGCATAATTTTCTAATAATCGCTTTCGCCGAAAATTAAAATCTGGATTTCATGTAATGTGCAATCTGCAAAAAATTGTATAGTCTGAGATTCGAATTCCAGATTTTGGTGCACAAGCATTCAAATCTTAATCACTAGGACACACGGTCTTTCCACCAACCATACGAAACCTTTGTAGACCATATGTGTGTACATCTCACCAAAATCGATATTGATTTAGTGGTTTGACTAAGATGGTGATTGTTACCATAAAGTATTTGATGACTGATAATGCATCTATAAGCATTATCCATTTGATATATTTTTAAAAGATTTGTTTAAATATAAGAATTTAAACAATATTAAATCTTTCGCTTTTTTAATATGTGATATCTCCGTTCCTAAAACATAATATTAATTAGGAATTGTAAATATAACATGGTGAGTTGATTGTTCTGAAAATACTAGTAGACGTGAGCTCTGATTAGTAATCTTAGAGCATCATTATCGCCGTATACTAACAAGAGTTTTAAAGTATGGATCCCGCAGAGTTCACTAAAAATGTATGTAGAAATAGCGAGATAAAAGACGTTTTCGGTCTGTTTTTAGTGATGTTTGCGGATCCTACTGACACATGGCAGTCCGCAATTAGTTCTTTCTTTAAAAAAAAAATAATAATAGAAAACACAAAATGATTTATGCAATAATGGTGCTCTTGTGTTATGGCAAAAAGACGGAGTAGTTCTTTGCTTCACTGTTTTAAATCACATGATTATGCAATACAATTCTCAAATATTTTTCAAATCCGTAATATAAATAAATAAAAAACACAATCCTGAAATGTTTATTATTTGCACGTAGGACTGAGAACTGAGAAGTGTGATGAAAAGAAAGGAGACAAAGGGAAAGCAATAAAAAGCAGTTCGCTTTATCTTCGGAAGCTTGAGCCCACCACGCCACTCCCAATCACGTTGATTCTTGTCAAATAGACATTCGCCACATCATTCTTATCTTTTGTCCATTTGTCTGAAATCGAACAACTACTTTGGTTTTATTTAGATGATGATTGTTTACATTAGTTTTTCGTTTTTAGATTTTGGATCGTGGTTTTTAAGTTTTAGATTTTGGTTTTTGATTTTCAGCTTTTGATTTTGGTTTTTAGTTTTTAGATTTTGGTTTTGCTTTTAGTTTTTTTTTATAAAATAAGCAATACATTGTTTTAAAATAATATTTTTTTAATTACCATTAAAATTTATCAAAAAATAGTGGCTGTTATTTAAAATAAAAACATCACCATGTTTTAAATTATTTTATTTTAAGTGTTATACTTAAATATAATTAATAAAATATCTATAAACTATAAAAATTAAAATATTTAAAAATTTTGAAACTATTTATAAATTTTATTATATAAAATATTTTTTGTTTTTTAGAACTTGAATGGCTATTTTTCAAATTAATATAATATATTGTATTAATAAAATATTTTAAATTTTATAATTTTTAGTTGTTGTTTATTATGTATAATAATATTATTCAATAATTTGTTTATAGATATTAAGAATTAATTGGCTACAACTAATACTAAAATTATCTATATTTATTTACATATATGAAACACATTAATGAGTTTACATTAATGTTAAATGATAAAAAAAATTGTATGGGAATTTTATCTTTATGAAAATATTATTTACTTAATTATTAATTAATTAAAATATAGTATTTTATACAAAATAAAAAAAATTAGTTTTTATATTGAAAACCCACGAAAGTTGGTCTTTAGCTTTTCTTCATAAATTGGTTGAAATTTTGAAAAACTAGTTTCCCTAAATTTTAGGGAATCTATTTTTTAAAAATTTGATTGGCAAGTGAAAAATTTGATTGGCAAGTGATATGGTTTTTACAAAAACAAAAACTAAAAGCTAAAACTTGATTGGATAAAAAATGATTTTTACAAAAGCAAAAACTAAAAACTAAAACAAAAACTACAAATAATCAACCTCTTAGGCTCCAATGGTAACATCAGATTGAACGGTGCGGGACAAACGGTATAACTGCGGTGCGATTCTAATAGTTATAAAAACACATAGATATATGGTATATGTAAAGATTTTTGTTACTATTAACGGTTGGACGGTTCAGAACGGTTAAAACATTTGGAGCCTTAGGGTGTGACTGTACAGTCTTTGTAATAAATATTTTGGAGTAAAACAATTTACTCAAAGTTCAGCTGAAGTGTTACCAATCAGGTTGACTATTATTATTTTATTTTTATTCTGTGTACTATTGATTAAGTGGAAAATTACTTTTGTATTGACAAGAAAAATACAAATAATGCTACTTTTTGTTTTTCTTTCATTTTTCTACCTTTTAATATTTACTCTATTTTCACAAGTATAATAACTCTGCATTACTCCAAATTTTTCCACTCATAACCTTAGAAAAATTACTTTATTAATAAGTTACTAGAATATTACTTTTACAAGAGATTATAAATGAGTTGCTCAAAAAAAAAAAGAGATTATAAATGAATAAAATGTCGAGAAAAACGTGTATTGAGCTAACAGGTAAAGGCTACGGTGCCTCCAAATATGTAAAGCCTTTTCCCTCCACAGTTTGTTTTACGTTCATATTAATTAATAGTTGTTTCTTTGGAATATCACAGTTTTCTTACTGTATGAATGATACTCTAGTTTATGCACACAAAAGAAAAACCACATAACTTAGTACTCAAAGAAAATGCTTAAGTAATAATAAAACAATATTCTATATATCAAATACATTGTTATATGTAATATATTGATAACAAAATCGTTTTTATTTACAGATTCTGGTATATTTCCTAGGCATCCAGGTAATATCAAATGAATCTGTATCAAAACACTTAGTTTATTGAAAACTATTCATGCCTTTGATTATTAATTAGTACTTGAATCACTTCTCTATGATTATCATTTTATAATATTATTACTAAACACGCCACAAATCTCAGACCAAAATATACAGCGAAAATTTGTTGCAATTTCTAAACATCATTACAACAAAATATTTATACATTAGAAAATATCTAAATAAAACATATTCACTGTAGTTTTAGTAAGCAGATCAAGTTGACATTCATATAGTTTTGAATACTGATAAATAATGTGTCTATACAGTACACATAAATATATAGACTTACTTATAGAGGGGGTTATCTAATTCCAATAGCGTTTCATGTTACTAAATGAACTAGCATCATTGGAGGAAACATGCATATCTTATTTGTCCCCACAAAAACTTCGGTTTTACTTCAACTTCTTCCTTCGCCTTCTTCTCTTTTATCTCTTCTGGTTGTACTATTATTTAATTATCACTCGTATCTTCAGCAAAATCGAGACTTAATTAATTAAATACTAATCGGAGCGTTTGTGGCGACTTGACTATTTTGTCCCATATACCCATTTTAGGGGTTCTTAATTATTCGTTAATACTTTTCATCAATAAAATGTGTTAAAGATACTCCGTTAAGAGACCTGAACATTTATGTTTTCTATTGCAAGTCTCTTATTTAAGAGTTTTTTAAAAAAATTATTAAACAATTTTTTATTAAACTTAATTTTTTTTTTATTAAATAAAACATAGTAAAAGATAATATTTTAAACATAGATTTTTAAATAAAAACATGAAAACAAAGATTAGTAGGGATATCTGTAGAACGGTAAAATTTTCAAAGGTTTGATCAAAGTGTTGATCAAAATATTGATCAAATGTATCATCAATTGACCATTCTAAAGTGTTTTGCGAGGAAGAAGCCATATAGAAATTGTTTTTAATGGTTTTGTGATCAAAATTTGTGATCAAGAGAAGGAGAGAACGTGAACTTGTTTAGATCAGAATGTGTTTGGTCGTTTTGTTTGGTGAGATTATAATCCTATTAACCACACACAATTATAATCCAATTAACCACACACAATTATAATCCTATCAACAAGTAATGAAACAAATTGTTGATTGCTGAAAGAAACTTAGTTTGAAGACGAAAGAGTACTCAGCCTCCCAACAGAACTGATGTCGTCCATGAGCTTCAAAGATTTGACTCTTAACTTTCACCGATCCTTTAAGAATACAAACCAAAGATTCCCACATATTCATGTTCAGCGAATCTCCAACAAACGCAAGCCTTCTTTCTGTAATCATCTCCAGCAATTTGCCACCATTCAACCTTTTATATATAAATACATGCAACACCAACCATATAAGACAAAGTACTAGACTTTAAAGTCAAAATTAAAAGTTTTATCCTTTTACCTTGGTAAAATGCATTGCTTTGGCTTCCACTTCAATTTCTGAAACTCAACGTCGGGACTTCCGTTGGTTACACAAGTAAACTGCTCGTCGATCAGATTACACGAACCGGGTTTGTAAAGCGGATACGAGTCGTCTTTGACCAACTCTCCCTCGTGGAAATCGCAAACAGTAAATAAAGATTTTCTGTAAACAAAGTCATAATCAAATTCCTTAATAAATAAAAATCATCTGCTTTATTCTGGTAGATACAATTAAGCTTTTCATCAAAAAGTCTTCCTGTAAACACTAAAGCTTTAAGCTTTTCATCAAAAAGGCTAAATTAAGAACCTTTACGATTCAATACGATTTCACTAGAAGGATTCTAAATCACAATTGATCTAAGATAAAAATCTAAGAACCTTACCTCAGGGAAAGTAATCGTCAAGATAAGAAAATCTGAGGGAGAGAGAGCTAGCACTACAAGAAAACATGAGAGTAACGACTACCATTTACGACTACAAATGTGTAGTCGTAAATTAACTTCGACGTTACGTCTAACTTACGACTATGTTAAAGTCAGTCGTAACTTAGACGTAATTTTGCTACTAAAAGGTTTAGTCGTAAATTGGTCGTAAACTAACTTCGCATTTACGAACACACTTTCAGGTAGTCGTAATGTGGTCGTAAATGTACGACTAAATTACATCGACAAGCTACCATTTGATTAACGACCAATTTACGAGAAACGTAGTTGCACATTCGTGGTTAAGCTATTATCAAACGTAAATATGTTATTTATTATATAATTAATGAAGTTATATTTATATATATATATATGTTGATGATCCAGGTTGATTATGATGATCCATTCTATCCTCAGTGGTATCACGAATTGATACAAGGTCCGGTCGCTAAGGTCACCACAGCAACTATGTATTTCACACGAGGCTACACTTTTCACACTTACGAATATGGAACTCGGCGAGCAATAATGAACTATGGAGTATGTGTGAAAGGTAAAACTGATTTCTATGGAATCTTACAAGAGATCATCGAAGTGGAGTTCCCCGGCCTGGTGAAGCTGAAATGCGTTCTCTTCAAATGTGACTGGTTTGACCCACCGTCAATAGAGGTGTTCGGTATAGCAAGTTTGGAGTTGTTGATATAAATGCTTCACGGAGGTACAACAAATTTAAATCCTACATATTGGCTTCTCAAGTAGACCAAGTTTGTTTTATTCCATACCCGAGGATCAGACAATCTGGAATATCTTGGTTAGCCGCTATAAACGTTACACCTTGGGGCCGAGTCTTGACTGTTGAACAAACGCCTTTACAAGAAGATGTCGTAAGTGAAATAGAAGTACCTGAGCAAGCTACAAATGATATCTTACTTGTTGATCCACACAACCAGGGATATGAAGAACTTCAGACGATGCAGCAGACGAAGCCAACGAAGATGAATTTGAAGAAAATGATGAAGTGGATGATGTTTCTGATGACGAGTGATCGAGTTTGATTATGTTACAATGTTTGTGTTTTATTATATTATTAAACTCTTTGTATTGCATTACAAATAATATATAACTTATTATCATGTTTGCTCAACTATATATGAACTTAGTTTAAAAAACAATCTTTGTACTTTGGGGTTTAGAAGTGTATAAAACTTATGATGTTTGGAGTTTGGGATTTGGGGTTTCAGTTTTAGGGTATAAACACAAAACGAAGCTAATTAGTCGTAAAGTATGACTCAGTTACGACTAATCTTAATTCTTCCCACATTGGTCCCTAATTGGTCGTAAAGGACTTCATCCCACATTGGTCGAAATTTTAATTCTTCTTTACGACTATTAATCCTTATATGGGCGTAAATAAAAAAATTATTTAGTCCCTAATTGGTCGTAATATTATTTGGTCCCCCATTGGTCGTAAATTTACGTCTCCTTTACGACCGCTAGTATCTTATTGGTCGTAATATTACAACTCATTTATGACTAACACCAAAACTCTATATATACTCGGACCTCGCGAAGCCATTTGGTTGCTCATTCCCTTCT
>NC_027753.1:36175471-36193937 GCF_000695525.1 Brassica oleracea var. oleracea
TTTTTTTTTTTTTTTTCAGATTGACGATATTGCTATGGTTGGCTGTAGAAAGAGACTTAGGAACCTTGCGCCTAGAAACTCTTACGGGAGTACCTTTCTTGGACAGTCGGATCTATCAGCTTCTACCTCCGGCACATCATCCGACTTCTTCGACGAAATAAACCTTAATGCTTAGTTTTTTCGGTTTTAATTAATTTGTATTTTGAATGTTTTATATTATAGATATTATTATGTTTACGGATGTTAGATAGTTTTTTTAATTTTATCAAAATTTAAAAAATTAAATCAAACTAAATTTAAATATTTGATTTTGATTAATATATAAAATTCATAAATAAATACAAAATTCGAAAATAAATAAATAAAGTTGGTCAAATTTACGACCAATGAACATCTACAGTCGATGTAAAGTGGTCGTTACCTTACGACTAATAAACATCGACATTAGAGGTAAATTGGTCGTAAGGTTACGACCAATTTACCTCTAATGTGTCTAGTCGTAATATTACGACCAATGTGCCTCTAACAATTAATTACGACCAGCTTCTAACGATTAATCTATTTTCGAAGTTAATTGGTCGTAATGTCCACTTTACGACCAACTAGCTACTAATATTGTAGTCGTTAAAGTTATGTTTTCTTGTAGTGTAGAGATCACATGGCAGATGGAAGAGGACGATGATGAAGATACGTTTCTTCCTTCTTTTGATTAAGAGACGTGTCTTAGATTTATTTCTATTTTTCATTTTTTTAAATTCTAAATAGGTTAACAAACCAATTTAAGAGCCAGCTATAATGCTGCTCTTACCGTTATTGCAACTTATAAATGGTATACTTTAGTATAGATATGGCCCATATGGGAGGAAAATGTGGACAATGATGGATTTGGGACCACTTAAACAGTTATTATTGTATTGAATATGTGGTTTATATGGTTGATACGTTGCCTTAAACATTTGCTAGCAGTGATTAACAACAAAAAGCGAGGTTTTGAGATGTCTTTGTGATTTTAAACAGAACACGTGTAAGGCATCTGAATTATAAATATGTAGTCAATTCATTTTTTTCAATTATAAATATGTAGTTTATAAAACTACTGGAAGTATAATTAACGTACTATGACTCATGAAAAAGTAGCAATGTACTGCATATATAATTATATACACATGATGATCGTCATGCAAGTCGTCAGCGTACGAAAAAACATGTATCTTGTGGTCAAAGTAATCTAATCATATTATATACTGAGAATAAATACCGTTTTTACTTCACAAGATATTTAACGGTGTGTGTAATTAAACAAGACATTTAAAAAGAACTACTTAATATAATTTTTAGATCGATTCTAAAGATATTTGGATATGCATTACAATAAGAAAATAGGTGCAAAGCCGAGTATTCCATACACGATAAGCTGGTGGATCCATACATTACTGAAACAATGACCCGATATTATAGTAATATACCTCTCTTTCCGCCTAGAGGGAGGGCGAGAGATTTTCCAATACGTCATCTTATGCAATTTCCTGAGTGTAATTAAGTTTTTCTTTTCAAGACTTTCCAAACTTTTATTGCCTTTGACACTTTGTTTCACCGTCATTTCTTAAAAACCACTTTCACCGTCATTTCTACACCATAAAACATAACACCTTGTAAACAATTCATATATATATATACTCACGTGCCATTAGACGACTAAAATTACACCATGGATCTATCTTATTTTTTTTCATATTGTGGGTTAATTAACTACTCTCTCTTGTTTTGGTTGCTTTCTGGTTGTGAGTTGTGACTTATCAACCCATGTTTTTTTTTTTTACAAACTTGAGTATTGGTGGTCGCTCGAAAACACCATTCCACCATGTTTTGAGTTTTTCCACCTTCCATGTGTTTACTTATCTTTGTAGGAGATTTGGCCCTAAAAATGAAAAATCCCCAAAATAGTGTATTTTATGAAATATATATGAAACTAGTATAACCCCCCTGCTACGCACGGGTCAACAAATGATCTGATCATAAATTGTAATGGCTATAAACATATAAAAATCAATTACTATTATTTAGTTACATATTTTCTAAACCTATGTAAACTGTGATAGAAATTTCTTAAATGAATGCTTACCTGCACACACGCTTTATATTTGATTTATGGATCTGCAGAAATTTTTATTGGTAGAATAGTATTTTTTTTTATAGAGCTAATGTGTGTGCAGGTAAACAAATTGAAATTTGCTCTCTCTAGGGAGGTTCACATATGTAAAAATAATATACGAAAGCTTGACTTCTATCTTTTTGCTATAAAAATGCATACAAAACTAAGTTTCATCTATTTAAATAGACTTTGGGATATCATAATATTAAATGTAAATGTGTTTATCTTTTCCCACAAGAATGGCTTTTTCGGTTTACAAAAAAAGAAAGAATAACTTTTTACCTTGAGAATAATTTCATGTCCGTGCAGTACTCTGTGAAACAACTCTGTTTTTCATCATTTTGTTAAAAATCAAACTACAAAATAGATGTATAAAATCTTACACTTGAATTATGAAGAAAGAATTACAATATTGTTTCCAGGGAAACAAAGAAAAAGAATGAATAATAAAGATCTTTTCCACACTGAAAACTCAAATAAAAAGTTAATTGAATGTTATATAGAAGAAAACGTGAGAGAAAATATAGAAGAAAAAATAGTTAATTGAATGTTATATAGAAGATACAGAGATGATACAGATATTAGAAGCTGCTGAATTTTCAAACGTGTGGTTTGATAGTGGTAGACTGGAAGTTACAGAAAAAATAGGAAACTAATTTTTGCAGTTCTCTTCAATTTTTTAATAAAAAGAACGGGATATAACTTTTTGTTTTAAAAATTTTGTTAATTTTTTTTTAAATAATGACATGTGTCAGAATATGATTGCTCAAGTGATTTGTGATTTAGTATATAAAAGATATAGCATTAATAATCCCCAAAATATGAAACTCCCATATAATATGTATATACCAATATTTGAATAGTTAAACACCCTTTACAAAAGAAAAATCCAAAGTTTCCAAACTCAAGCCGTATAATTGATAGAGAATAACTTGTACACCGGTTGGCAATGGAATTAGAACTAATATACTTTGTATGACGGTAAGTTTTCGAAAACAAAATCTAAATCTATTAACGTTATATGTTGTTATTCACTATCTCATACGTAACACGCTAATATACTGTTTATCAAAGTACCAACTGTCACACAGTTCTACATATACCTATATGGTTTGTTACTCTCTTCTTTTTTTGCTTAACAATAGTTTGTTAATTTGTTCCATCCATTTACCAAATCACCTCTTTTATGGTAGTTTTTTAGTTTTTTAAAAAAATGCAAAAACTGAAAGATTATTACTGTGAACTGAAAGATTATTGTGATAGTTTATTACTGCGAACTGAAAGATTATCAGAACTAAAACACAAAAAAAATTATCAGATTTGATTTCGTATAAATTTCAATAGTTAGTATAAATATCCTCACAAACTGGAGGGATCGAAGTGAGTGAGACTCAGAGTATCCCCAAAAGAAACTTTATAACTTCAAGTATAGAGTTTTTTGCTCTCCAAAAATGAATTTTAAAACTTCAAATTTAGAGTTTTAAAAAGTGAAACTTCATATTTTTATTACTCAAAACTTCATATTTCAAGTTTCACTACTCAAAACTCTAAATTTAAAGTTTCATCTTTTTAGTTGCATCTTGGTCTTTATAATTAATTATACCTCACATTTATGATTCTTAAGTATTTTCTCATTCATAGTTTTAATCTTTAAAACTTTTGTATATTTTAAATATTTCAAATTTATTTTTATAAATTTAAATTTTACACATAATTTAAAAAAATAAAAATAAATAAGATTTATAATATTTTAAAAGTAGAATTAGACAATAAGAATATTATAAAAGAAACTTAATAGAAATATTTTTAGGAAGATACATGAAGATATAATTATTACAAAAATTTAAATATTATAATAACACTAAATAGTCTAGTAAATTTTCTCCGAAACTTCTAAAATATTGTCCAAACAAATTTTGTGTTACCGAAAATTAAGCATTAAGAAAATAATTTTATGTAATAATAGTATTTTGCTTGTAGTTTAATATTTAATTATGTATTTTTATTTATAATTTTATATTTTAGTATAAGATTTTATTAATTAATATCACTATAATATTTTTATATATGTGCTAGTTATCTATAAAAGTTTTATGGATTTATATTAATTATAACAAATATAAAGAGCATAGTGTAAATTACAAATAATTTTGAAATTAAATTTGAAGTTTTGGTTTTAGAGAAAAACACCTTGAAATTTCAAATATAGACTCTATAATAGAGAGTCTTTTTGAAGATGCTCTTAGACCTCGTTTACTCCTCTGAAGTTCTCTTTTTGGTCCTTATAGTTTTGCCTTCATATTTTTTAGTTTATATCTCATTTATATTCATATTCTTTTGTAAATGAGGCCTTTGAGTGATCAATAAATTTCAAATTTCATTAAAAAAGGATTATCAGATTTGATTTCGTAAATTTCAATAGTTAGTATTATTGGAAGATGGTCAAATAATTGTCAAGTTGGTTTAAATTAGTTAACTAGACTCTAGAGAGACACACATCGAGATGAGAAGAAAAGAAGATGTGGGCAGGCACATGGAGTGTGAGCATGACGATGACTCTTTGTTTCATAACCTTTCCATTAGTGAAATCAAAACTTTCTATTTTGGGAATGTTTTATCTCTTCCGCATCCTTTCTCAATCTATTCAACTCTCCCTTCTTCAATGCCCTTTGGAAAAAAAGAAGAAAAACCCCTTATCTTTTACCAATAGATCTACTACTGTACACTATTATTATTATTATTTTTGTAACAGATGTACACTATTATTTTGACAGTCATCTTTTTCGTTGGATCCGAAATATGTTTGTCTCTCTAGTCGAAGTTTACAGTTGAATGCCATTGTTAATACGTAAGAAAATAATTTATGGTGGGTTGATTGTTTACTGTCTATTGGTGTATTGGTACTTGTTCTTCGTCGTCTTTGGGACAGAGCACAGAATGTTAATCTGGATATGTACTCTGTCTCACATTGTAATCCTCTTCCCAATATTTATTTTACAAATGTAAAGTAATTGAGCTTACTAACAAGATACTCCGTATATCTTACAGATGGATTCAAATTTACAGTTTCTATGAACGATCACCTATATTGAATTGTTACCATTTACCAACGAAGAATTAGACTATTGGGTCAAACTTTTTGATCATCTAATAAAAGCCTAAGGGGTCATATGTTCAATTTCTGTTGAAAGATGTCTAATGAAAGTTAAAATTTTGTTTGAACTTCTCTTTAGAAAAATGCATATGAACGTTGATTTAGAACTTGTTAATCATTCAAAAAAGTAAAATAACAAACTGCTACTCTTATTATTATTATTATTATTATTTATTTATTTTCTTATTATTATTTTGTGTGTGCATATGGTAATCTTTTGTAACGAATACATGATTTAAAATCAGAGGCATAATTCGGAACAACTGATTCTTGACCCATCAAAATCACTCTGTCTGATCGTTTTTTGGAGGCTTTTGGTCGTAAGAGCTTAGTAAAAGTAAACAACGGACATGCTTTGGTGTTCGTGGTGACTACATATTCATAGGGTGACGTTGTCACTCACCTTTCAATGTTTTCACCTTTTTCATACACATACAATGATACAACTAGCTTTTATTGACAATGAAGAAATTTTGTCATAGTAATATAGGTGATGATGACAATAGTCAAATACATTTACCCTTTTATTTTCGAACGTCACTTACATTACAACTCTAATTTTAGTACGTGATTACACATATATATATTACACACACTACTACATTATATTATTTTAGCCTTTGCAAAGATTGTAAATTCATTATTGAATTTTACAATCTCCTTAAAATATTCTTGAGTATATTTTTTTTTATCTCCTTAACAGTGATCTGCTTTCTTAGAGGTCAAGACATCCACATACTTCGAAACAGCAACCAAGACACTGGAAACAAGCCAATGCAGCACAAATCTGAGAGAAGACAATGGTGCACTGATCGCTAACCCTAGAAAGGCACTGCAAGCAACACATACAGCATACTCTATCCACCACTCCTGACGCTGCTCTTATCAGAATCTCTGCTCCTTCCGGCTCTTTAGGCTCCTCCATCCACGGCGGCAAGTTCTTTAACGTGGCAGCCAAGTTACCAAACCCAAAACCTTGTTTCCCAAGCAAACTCGTTCTCTCGATGTTCCTGCTCATCTGCTTGTGGATTTGGTATGATGGGTTCCTAAGAATCTCTTTGATTGAAACTGGTCTCTCTATAGTCTTCTCTTCGTCATTGTCCTTGAGTGATAAAATCATCTGCGTGTATTCGCTAGGAAACCCTGTTTGTATACTCAATCTCGTGACCTGATAAGATGGATTAGTTAAGGAAAAAAGATTGAACAAAAAAATGACAAAATCACAATCTCTATGCACCTTGTCTTGTAGCTCTTTCTTGTCTTCGAACCAAGCTTGAGCAGTGAGTTCATCGATTTGTCTCCTCGCAAGAACCTAAAGGTTAGGCAAAGAGAGAGTCAATGTTGTGTTTCTTACAATTTCTAGGTTATACAATAGTATTGAAGTGACCTTGTCTAGAGGAATGTCTTTAGCTTTCTCCACTGTTAACTCAATAGTAAAACAGCTCATATCAGCCAGTGTGCCTCTGAGTTCAACTTCGTCAGGGAACTGTCCTTTGTATCTTCCAGACAAGATCAATGGTTGACCAAGCGTTATGTCTGGAATCTGAGAAGGAAACAGCTGGCAAAGAGAAAGAGAAAGTCAAGAAAAAACTCAAAGAACTTAGATTATTGTATTGTAAGTTGTTTAAGTACCTCAACTGAGCGTAGGAGTTTGAGAGCATCAAAAGTAGTATTGGCTACGATGGTATTAGAAGCAGAATCGAATAGTCTACTCATCTGATGCTCAAATGAATCTGGCTAGGTTTATCATTTAAGAAACGTTTTTAGTTTCCTGATCCTTGGTTCTGAATATACCAATGGGGAATATAATTACCTGTGTTGTTTGTACCATCATAGTAACCATTCCCTATCCGTGCTAGCATTTGCAAGAAGTAATGGTTGCAAAAAGAACCTGCAAGATGTTGATACCTACATGAGAGAAGCAAGGAAGCAAGGAAGCAAGTAAAAGAAGAGAGTAACCTTTTTACTTACCAATGCCAAAGGTAGATATCCTAGGAGATATCGATTTTTCGTGTCCACTACAACATTCTTTCATGGCATTACATATCTCTCTCTCGTTTTCAACAGATCCATCAGTGACCAGGTATACAAGAGGCACTCCAACCTTGCTTCCTTCAAGCAACTTCATTGCCTAATAAAACAAAAAACACAAGAAGACTCTTAACTTATGTCTTGTGAAGAGATAAAGAGATCAGACAGTAACAGAGATTTTAGACAAGGACCTGTATCAGGGGAAGTAACATGTTTGTTCCACCACTTGCAATTAAATTACTATCTAGCCATTCAGTCACAGCAGAGATAGTCTCATCAGTTGCAAACTCCATCTTAGTTGAGAATTCTACAATGTTGTCATTGAAGGCGATTATGTTGAACACATCTTCAGGTTCTAGCTTAGCCAAAGACTCTAATAAGGCTTTCTTTACATCCTCGAGCGGCTTCCATTTCATGCTTCCACTTATGTCGATCACAAACACAACCCTTCGTCTGAAAATCTACATATAACATGCAGTGCATTAATAATGTCATCATTATTTAGTGATATCCCAAAGTTGTAAGAACAAACCTGCTTATGCTTGGTGGTTCCAGGGAATAGGTACAAACAGAACATCCCTCTGTCATCTGAATCCCATGGAGATGGAGACTTAACCAAAACATGACCACTCAGATCACCAGAGGAAACCTGTGAAAGGAAACATATATCAAATCTTAAATTCCATTTCAATATATACAATGTTTTAGGGAGGTTTTGTTGTTTCACAATGTTTTACATATTTATGCAACTTTGATTTTATTTTTAAAAACTGTGTAACCAATTATATTTCAATTATTTTATTTATAATTAAATTAATTATTTTAAATTACATTTTTATTGATAATTTTGAGAAAAAAAAGTATTTTTTTTTTAAAAAAAATTGTGTATGGAGGTAAAATATCATATAAACAGAGGGAGTAGTATAAAATGCCTCAGAGAATCAAGAAGTTCTCACATTGAATGAAACATCAAAATCAACCCTTGACCAAGAAGGTACTTCAGCTTCATACTCACAGCTTAATTTACCGGATTCACGGTTAATCACCTGAGAACAATCACAGCATTACACAATCTATAACATCAATTTGATCAAATCTGAAAATGTAAAACGATACCTTTAAAGGATGGCTTGAATAACTGCAGGCTACTTCACCACCATTAACACAAGAATTCATGTTCAACACAATCTTTTCTCGCTTAGTAATCTCTTTGCCTACGGGAGTAACATAAGCAGGGAATCTAAAAGGTACATTGAGATGAAACTTGCCGTCTTTGTAGACCAGTTTCTGTGACCAGTTCACATTAACCGAAAAGATTGATCCTCCACTAACCTATATTATCAATAACACCATCAATCAACAAGATAATTAACAAATAAAAAAAAGTGAGGCAAAGAGGATTAAACAACAAACATGTGGGATCTTGAAAGTATAGATTTGAGACTTCAAAAAACGTGATTCTTTGTCTTTGTGGGCATTATCAATGTCAGAAGCTTCTTCCTCTGTAACTAGTTTGGTCTTGTAAGACTTCTCATTGCTCAGAACATCAATCTCAGCACTTAAAAGTGTACCCTGTTACCAAATATATACAGAGAATATGCATTTTCAACAAAATTTCAGTGTGTAAAATATATTAGAATTTTCTTATTTATTTTTGGCAACATTTTTATAATTAAGATAGTAAGAAAATACAAGTCTGTAAAGTTATGCTATATAAGGCAAAGATAGATAAAAGTAGATATTTTGTCGTTTTGTTGTAATAATTTACCTTCTCCCCCGTGGGAACAGCGATGCAGCAGTCAAAGCGTTTACTAGGCATAACGCAGTGAACGCGCCACCGCCCGGTGACGGTGACGAACGCCGTGTCGAGCCAGCAATCTACTCTCATCTCTATTCCGAGCATCTGAAGCGGCACGAGCGCCGACGGGTCGCAACGTGCGTGCACGTACGGCTGGTAGCTCGGGACGTCGGGGTTATCAACAGCCACCGGATCTGTGATTGAAGCGTAAGCCGTAATCGCCGTCGGGAGAAAATTCTCCGGCGAGGACTGAGGATCCGGGACTACGGGAGGAGCGATGCCTTTGCCGTAGTATATACGTCGTGAGAGCTTGAGACCTTGCTCCACTCGGACAGCGAATTCTTCGGACATTTTTATGTTCCGGCGATGATTGAGATGAGAGGGAAGGAAAAAAAACAGGAGAGTGACAAAGGGAAGAGGTTTTTTCAGGCCCGTGTTTAAAGGGGGTGTTTAATCGACCGGTGAAAGGAACGGCGATAGAAGATTTTTTTTTAATAAGTGAGCTTGTTGAGCTAATTGTTAATAGACACGTATAAAGTATCCTGCCGTCAGAACAGTGATGGATTTTTTTTATATATATAATTAGATGAATTTTTTCCCCCAACAATTAGATGATTTAAAATCATGTTTATTGTTTACCATTTCTGTTTTCTCATTATTTTTGTATAGTTTTAAGTTAACCAATCGAAGTGATCTTAATATTGATTTAAACATAGGACTAAAAGTTCCATCTCAAAATTTTAGTTAATTTATTTGTCACTAAAAAAAATTATAATAAATTTCTACCTACTAAACGAAAATAATTCCAAAGTTCCTACTTTATATGATATTTGATCTCGGACAAACCAACCCGTTGATCAGTTTTTCCACAAACAATATGATTTGTGTTCAATTATTCTGTTATTTTAATCATAAAAATTGAATTATTTCTCATTCCACTATTCTGATATTTTTATCCTTGGTAATTATAACATATTGTTTTTGACTTTTTTCCTTGTCAATATTTGCACGTTAGTTTATTCACTCCTAACATAATGATGTCTCGCTATCCATATTTAATTTTTGGGTCCATTGTCGATCTTATATCCTATATATTTGTGTGGACTTTCTTTTATATTCTTCGTTTATCACTCACTTAACAAAAAATATATTAATAAAACTAATTAATATATTTGACTATATATCACCAAAATATATTTGAAAAAACTTGTAAAATGTTAAATCTTGTACAAAGTCTTCCACGTCGTGATCGGACGACAATCAAATGCTCAATATAAATTCGGCGAACCAAATCATTAGACATGTAGGCCATGTTCAATAAATAACAATATTACAAAACAACTTTAAATTTATGTATCCATGATGAGTCTATTCTGATATCTAGATATGATAAGTAAAAAACCCTAAACTAAGTATTTAACAAAAAAAACCCTCAAACTAACTTTATTTAATGAATTAAACTCAAACAAGTAATAATTACCATTACTACCGGTAAATCTTTAGTTTGAGGGTTTCTACATTAAGTAAACATAGTTGAGGGGTTTTACCATTAAAAATCAAAAAAAAAGAAAAAATTCAAAATTTTATAATATTATCTAAAAATTAGTAACTTAAATTTTTTAAATTAGCACTTTTAATTCTTTTTTGTAAATATATGAGTTTGATGTGTTTTTAACGTCAACATTATATATGTATAATTAAAAATGTAAAAACTCAGAAAATATAATAAAAATTATCTAAAGATTTATTATTACAGTTTTATTAGAAAATATATAATTTCTATTATATTTTCTTGTTTTTTACATTTTTAACCTTTTAGTAATTTTATTACATGTAAATATTTATTACATTTTTACTAGATAATATATAATTTTTATTATTATTTTTTTTTCTTTTACATTTTTAACATTTTAGTAATTTTATTACAGGTAAATCTTTAGATAATTTTTTATTATATTTTCTGGGTTTTTTAATTTTAAATTTATACATATATGATGTTGATGTTCAAAACATATCAAACTTATATATTTACAAAAAAAATTAAAAGTGTTAATTTTGAAAATTTCAGTTACTAATTTTTTAGATAATATTATAAAATTTTTGATTTTTTTTTCAATTTTGAATGGTAAACCCCTTCAACTATGTTTACTTAATGTAGAAACCCCTAAACTAAAGAATTACTGGTAGTAACGGTAAATATGACCTGTTAGGGTTTAATTCATTAAATAAAGTTAATTGGAGGTTTTTTTCGTTAAATACTTATTTTGGGAGTTTTTAACCAAAACAAACTTAGTCGAGAGGTTTTAACGTTAAAAATCCTTTTTTATTTTAAAGAAAATATTGATACATAAGAGATGGTCTTCGTTCTCATCTCGATAGGAAAGTTTCAGATACGCAGAATACAAGTTTTGTTTGCCTAATTAGCACGAGCATTGGCATAAATAGCTTAAAAATAATAATAAAAATGAGTTAACTTTTTGAATTAACAGATATGTAAAACCTGATTTGACGGATTGCTGTCTGCCACTATTTTCTGTTACTAATGAGAATTTAATAGAATTTGCCCAAAGTTTAATTACGTATTTTAGGTTCTGGTCCACTAAAGATTCGGTCCTACCTTATTTATAAAATGAGGTTGTAACTAGGCCTGAGACTTATTATCCGAGATCCGGATTCGATCCGAGATCCGCTCCGAAAATAGGATATTCAGGGTGTCCAAATCCGAATCCGGATAGTAAAATCTTGGATCCGTCCAAACCGAATCCGAATCCGGATATCTTAATTTTTAGGTCCGGATATCCGGATCCGGATCCGTACTTTTAAAACACATTAAATTTTTAAATTTTATTAATATTTATATTTGATATATTAATATTTATACATAAATTAATCTTATAATATTATATTTTAGTTTTTACAATATTATAGACATATATAAATATATTATAAATATTTGATTTATATATTATATTAAAAAAAATAGTATTTTTTAAAAAATATATTATTTTTAATTATTTTTACGGATCCAGATATCCGCGGGTAATACAATATCGGAACGGATATCCGAAATCCGGATATCCGAAAACTACGAATCCGATCTGGATATTAAGTTCACGGATCCGACGGCCGGATCCGGATCCAGGTACCCCGAATTTCCCGGATATTCAGATCCGTCTCAGGCCTAGTTGTAACCAATAACCACTTCTTGGGCCAACCACAGCGACTGTTTTCATTTTTTTTTTTTTTTTTTTTTTTTTAACTTTGACTGTTTTCATTTTCACGTATGTTATTATTTAAGTGACTGTTTTATTTTATATCCAGTCAATAAACAAAAGTTTATAGAACGAAAACAAAATATACATCGTTTCAGCTACGTGTCATCCATTGAAGTCCATTATAGGCGTGAAACAATTTTCGTAATTAAATAGTTTGAATACAATAATCACTTCCCGGTTAACAAGCTGAGTACAATCATTTGTAAACGACATGAATGTACGTGTCCATTACTAATTCAATTTATTCTAACGATACTTTATTTAAGTAATTAAACGTCAAACTAAATAAATTGTTAATTCTTAAACTTAATTAACTTCGTATCCCTAGAATTATATATATCTTATATATTAAATCAGAAGTCACAGCCTTGATTCATGTGTGATTTTTTAAAAAATAGATCTAATGGACATATTCTTAGAAAATCATGTTACATTTAATCAATAATCTTATCATTTAAATTTTGGGCATAACAAAAAATTTTATTGGGCTATTAATAATTGGATTTAAACAATAGATGATCCATTAGATTTATAGATAGTATAAATTAAATAGATATAATTTAATGTTGTAATACTATACCTCCATATGTTAAATATTTAAATATTTGTCGATGTTGACTTTTAAAATTATAAAGATTTTTTTTAAAATAACATAAATTATATTATCAAACAATGATTAATCTTTGCTACCTTAAACCAACGAAAACAAATTTTAAACTATATAGTTAATTTTAAAAATTAAATAAAAACTAAATGTTTAATTATTTACTCGATAATAAAAATCTATGAAGCGAAAACTTTAATTTTTAAAAAACTTTCTAATTTTTTGAATTGTTACAATATCTTTGAATATGTCAATAAACAATATTTTACTAATCTTTATATATATAGTTACGATTTTAATAATGAAATAATAATCCGGAAATATATATATAGAAGAAGATAGAAATACATGTGAAAGTTTGAAACAATCTATTCAATGAACAATAAACCGTAAACCTATTATATTTAAAAAACTGATAGACTCATATATATTATAATATATACCAATTTAGAATTGTAAACAAAAAATATATATAAAAATAAATGAAAACAAAAATCGCGCGGACCGAGATCTAATCTACTCTATTAAAACATAATCACTATTTTATCTACCATAAAAAGTCTAAGTTAGACCACTAATAAAAATTTAACAAAATATATCCTAAATTTACTCATATGTGATATTTTTCTAATAAAAAACAGTTTAGATCTAAACAACAATATTTCCAATAAAGGTCAAATACATTTATATTTTACTATTATTGTTCATTTTCTTACCATATTTAATCTACGCCAGATTTTACGTACTTTTCTGTAATTAATTTTAAAATTAAATAGTATTGGCTAATTATTTTTTAAATTATTTTATTAATGTTTTTATATAACAAAATCAATAATAATTTATTTGCTGTATCATTTTATTACTTTTTTTAGTACAAACAAAAACAACAAATTGATATATAATACATTAAATAAAAAATTCAAAATATAATATTAACTAGTTTAATTTAGTCACATAAATATAATTTTTTAAAAACTAATACAATTTCATCAAAATAAATTTTAATATATATAAATTTTAAAATAATTTTATATATAGAAACCAAAAACTGATAAAAAATATATATATTTTATATTTTATTTTATATATTAAATATTATTTTAAAAGTAAACATATATCTGTGCGGGTTCAACACTAGTTATCTATACTATAAAGATAAAAGTACAAATAAGAATAATCCCTTAGAATTGTTACACTCTTATGATAATAAACTTAATTTTAAGTTTTTATTGTCTTTTCCTTAATAATTCAAATAAAAAATATTATTTCCTATAATCTGATTAATAAACCACAATATTATATAAACTAAAGTAAAGAGAATATTTGTAATTTTGAAGCAAATTGTAAGCAATCATTTTAATTATAACATATTAAATTTTCCGATAGAATTTTGGATACTCATAATGTGTTCTTTAGTCCCACAAAATATTTCTAAAATCTATAAAATTTTTAAAATATGTACTCGCCAGTTTGCCTTAATTTTAGATACCGAAGTGAAAAGATTTGAATATTTCAACTCATGTCTGTTTTATTAACTAGTCATATATTAATGTGTTTAATCTAGAATATAATTGCAAAAATTTATTTATTATCAAAACAAAAACATGTATTCATTTATTATCAAAACAAATCGTGTATTAAAATCTATATTATTAAAACATAAGTTATCAGCTATCATCTCATGTGTGATTTTTTTCATTTAGACCACCCCTTAGAAATTATTTAATTTATTTTTGTATAAATATGTTAATTATTTAAATTATTATAAAAAACATCAAATAAATATTTTTATATTTTCTCTGAAATTGTAAAATATCTAATGTCTTTTTATTTACAGTATAAATATGTATATTTCATTTTCATTAAACAAACCTTTTAGATATTAAATTAATTTCGTTTATATTTAAAATATAAATGTATATTTCATTTTCACTTGAACAAACCTTTAAAATATTTAATTAAATTCGTGTTTATTTAAAATATAAATGTATATTTCATTATATATATATTTCATTTTATCTAAAACATGAAAAATAAATTAAATTAACTTTAAAATTGTTTTCTTTTAAAATATAATATTTAAAAATTAGAAATTTGGTAAATATTCAAAATATATACCATTGACCACCATGTAAATAAATATTTATGTGTATAAAAATAAAAATAATCATCTGCATGGTTGTGCAGATCTAGATTTAGCGGTTACAATGATTGTTTTGATTGGTATCTCGCATCGAAGGTTTACCGCTTCAATTAATATCATAAAAATGAATATGACAACAAAATAAAATGAAACATGTGAAACGATGTTAAAATAGGATAAGCATCTTGGCTCTCAGAGGCCTGGTCCCCAGTACTACAATGTAAATTGGGCTTAAAGACTATAATAAACTATGAATCAAAATTCATTTCATCAGGGCTTTCTGTATATTGCCCATTTAGATGCTTATGGTAAGACTATCCAAACTTACTTGTTTATGATGTTTCTTTATTTAGCTGATGCCTTTCTATTCCTTCGAAAAATGGAAATAAAAATGTTTTTGAGTGATTGTTACCTGTAGAGAGATAGTCTTATTCCTACGGTTGTAGACTAAAAAGTAAAATTTTGAAAATATTTTAAGAACTATACATATGGTAAAATACTAAAATCCAATCTACTACTCCCTCCGTTTCATAATATAAGTAGTTTTGGATAAAAACGCGAAGATTAAGAAAATTATTATGTTTTTAAAAAGTATTTTATAATAAATAGATTAGATATAATTTAACCAATAAAAAATAAGTCTATTTAATTTGATTGGTCACACTGTATTCAATAAATATAAAAGTTATCTAGAAATACGAAAACTATTTACATTTTGAAACAAAAATATTTTCTTAAAACTAGTTACGAAATATGAAACGGAGGGAGTAGAATTTTTGATCACCAGGGAAAATTTGTTCTTGGAATTGTCGGCTAAAAGGACCGGCTTTAACGTGATGATGACCCTTTATTTCCGGAATTATTTGGTCTTTCAGTAAGATTTTCTTTTAATTATTATTATGCACATTGCACAAGTCAAGCCGCGTCAATATCTTACTTTAGAAGTACATTTCTTTTCTCTTATTCTGTGTTTATTCAGTCTATAATGCATCCAGTTTCGGAGTTGACCTATATTAAATTACATTAGATCCTCGACTTATGCCATGAAATTTTCAAATTAATATTTCTTAATATTAGCATGATCTTTTTCGTCATCGAACTACCGAGAAACATTAGTTACAAAAAGGGGTATATATCCATGACACGATGAAAGGCCAATATTTCCAAAATCAAGGACGCATGTCCACGAATCTGTCTCTCTATACTTATGGGTTGTGAATCTATCATACACGTGAAACACACTTTGAAGATTTCCCATCGGATCAATGTGAACACTTTTTATATGACGGCCTCATAAATGACATTATAATATCTGTATATATATGTATGCATTGTACATATGATCTTTAACTGGACCAAGTTTATCGTTAGCGTGCAAGATCACACATACCGTCAGAACTGCATACCGTATAACTTAAGACATGATTCTAGAGTATATACCACCATGGACGCTAATAATTAGATGAGAGATATACTAATACAATTTCCCAAATCGCAGTGTCTTAAGTTAGAATGAAATATGATGGTCTTTGTCCAAAAAAAAAAACATGATGGTGCATTAAGAGATATAGCAAGTATATTCTATACAATTACATGTTTTCTGTTTGGAATATTTTGGCTTTCTAATTTATAGCCTTTTTAATCTGGAAGACTAGCTATGTAGTGCATATATACCTGAACCTCAACAGGTTCTATTGCGTTTCTCTCGTCAACGTCGATCTATTGTTTATTGTATGAAATTAATAGTTAAAGGTAACAAGAAAATTATACAATATGATCGCAAGTTGCTCTTTCCTCGTTGGCTGTATCCTGTATGGTGTATATTGGATCTAAAGGAATCGCCAACAAGGCATATCCCTTCGTTTAATTATTCCACGCAATCATTCAGCTAAAAAATGAAATATATACGTGTCCATCATATATAAATTATTACTACTTTTGTGAATTTTTTCTTTTTTGCAAAGCACTACGTATACTGAGAATAACATTTTTAGGGTATGTATAAGCATGTCTACACTCTCCAAATGAAGATTGTGCTAACACTATTTTTTTTCCTAACACTCCTATTTCTTAATTGGATATGAGAATATTTATCTAAAAGTTAAAAATAATAGGTCTAATTTAATTTACATGTAACTCCGTCGATTAAGAGCTAATGACATGTCTTTCGAATTTCAGATTTTTAAATTACAAACCGCTACTATACGAAATTGTTTCTTGTAAAAGAAAAAATCATGGTTTCTAAATCTCGTAAGTAAAAGTTTTAAGTTTCGGTTTGTGTATCTAACCAATAATTGCGTACTGCTGACGTCACCGCATATGATCATTGACGACAGAAAGATCAAATATCAATACTATTAAAACATTTTAAAGATGACCTATTGATAGATATATGTATAGTCTAATTATTTTAATACAATTATTAAAACCTATTATTAATTATTTAAGATAAATATTATATAAAGAAAAACATATATATGACTAAAAACACAAATATAAAAATTTTAAATTTCAACAAAAATGTAAAATAAAAAATATACATGTCCTTTTAAGAGCGGGTCAAAATCTAGTCTTAAATTAGGAACATGTCCGGTTGATAATAGTTGAGTCCAATTTAAAATATAACTGTATCTAATTGATTATCTAAATATATCATATAACCACCTTGATAAAATAATTTTGTAACTTCCACTTTTATTCCAAAATTTTCGGATCCAATTATGTCATATACACTTATGTTACTAATAAAATATTTGTGTAACTACTTCTAAGATGTATGCATAATTTGTATAGCCACCCTTTAAATTCCAAAATCTATATACTATTAAATCAGGAACATGTACGGTTGATAATAGCTGAGTCTAACTTAAAATATAATTGCATCTAATTGATTATCTAAATATATCATATAACCACCTTGATAAAATAATTTTGTAACTTCCACTTTTATTCCAAAATTTTCGGATCCAATTATGTAATATAGGTATGTTACTAATAAAATATTTGTGTAACTACTTCTAAGATGTATGCATATTTTGTAAAGTCACCCTTTAAATTCCAAAATACCAGTAATCCACTACTTTCAATATTACAAACTGTCGACTACCTTATGAAGTTCAATAAATAAATATTATGTCATTTGGAAACAGTAATATTGATACAACACTTTAATAAATATTATTTTCACCACACAAATTAATGGGAATGAACTAAGGTTTAATTAATGTTTTAAACACAGTCCAGATGTTGAATCTAAGGAGGAGTTATTGGGAAATGAATTTGTGTAGAGTTTGTGAATTTTAAGAATCT
>NC_027753.1:36194073-36220631 GCF_000695525.1 Brassica oleracea var. oleracea
TTGTTATTGGGAGATGAATTCTATTCATTTTTACTCATAAGCCTCAACTTTCAAAATATCATATGTATCCATGTGATTTTCAAAAATTTTGTGATAAAAATACTAGAAAACAAAATAATCATTCTTACCAAATATCTATTGCACCTTAAGTCCAAATTATATGTTCAAAACTATAATTCATTACATTTATATACTTTTACATTTTTGAATATATAATTATTTTTAAAAATATAATAATACTAATTAGAAAATAATATGATTACAAAAAAATACAAATATAAAAATTAAAATTTTCAAAGAAAAAATAAAACAAAAATATACCCGCCCTTTTAAAACAGCAGTATGACCAGTTGATAAAGGTTGTGTCCAACTTAAAATATAAATGCATCTAATTGATTATCTAAATATATCATATAACCCACCTTGATAAAATAATTTTGTAACTTTTACTTTTATTCCAAAATTTTCGGATCTAATTCTGTCATATACGTATGTTACTAATAAAATAATTTTGTAACTACTTCTATGATGTATGCATATTTTGTAAAGTCACCCTTTAAATTCCAAAATATCAGTGATCCACTACTTTCAATATTACAAACTGTCGACTACCTTATGAAGTCCAATAAATAAAAATTATGTCATTTGAAAACAGTAATATTGATACTATACTTTAATATATATTATTTTCACCACACAAATTAATGGGAATGAACTAAGGTTTAATTAATGTTTTAAACACAGTCTAGATGTTGAATCTAATTATTTTTTCGGTCATTGAGTTATTAGATTGACTCTGGATGACTATGTCAGTTTTTAATTTATTTTAACATATAATTATAAATATATCAATATTAAAAATAAAAGAAAACCCCATCTTTAAAAACATAGTAAATTTTTAAAATTCAAATTATTTATTTTTCATTTCACATAAAAATATAATTTAAACAATTTTTATAACAAGTTAGAGTTACGACATATAATAAACTGTACAATAATATCAAAATTAATAATTATTTAAATATCTAATTCAAAAGTTGAAATTAAATTTTAAATTTTTAAAAACAATAATTTAAACAAAATTGTATTATATATCGATCACCCATAAGTTCAACATGCAGCCTCTGGTTTTAACGGTTTTTGCGGGTTATCAAGTTTTTAATAGATGGATATTTATTGAAACATAAACCGGATTCAAAAATAAAAACAACAAATGACATATAAATTTTATAATACATGAACAAATACTTAAATTTAACATAAAATTACTTATCTTTAAATATTTGGTTAAAACCCCAATAAATATTTCAAATATCTCCAGTATTTTAAGCATTTTGGATTACCGTTGCAGTTTTAATGGATTTTTGTACAAAACTTTGTAGCCATAAACTTATTTTAAATTATGGTTATAGTTTTTCGGTTGTATCTAAAACTAAATTTTTTGAAATAATAGAGAAAAATTGAAACAAAAAATATACCCGTCCTTTAAAGGAGGGGGAAATCAGAATCTAGTAATAGTTAAATCACGATTAAAACGCAACTAATTAGCAATTACTGATTTGACTTGGTCGTATATGATTTATACCCCATTCACAAACACTTTCAAAACTGCAAACTGACCCACAAAAACAACTCGTGATTCGATCAAAATTAAACTCAAAACTTGAAAATACAAATCATTTTAATACTAGCAAAACTAATGCCGTGACTAACTATATAGTACTATATGTAGCTTTCCTGCATAGTTGAGCAATAACATTAGTTGGAAACAGCGTCATATCCCACGTGACAGCTTCTGATTGGCTAAGTTAGTCAAACTAAAACCACACCGAAACGGCTGAAGTAAATAACACATTTAATTAATGTTATTTTATTCGTGTGAATATGTTTAGAGAGAGTCGGTTTCAATGCCAGCTGGCTTAACTCCAGATAGACGGCGAGGATTAAGCTGTCAGAAAATCAAATAATCTGACGTGGCTTATATTCTTCTTCTTCTACCTTTAAAACACCATCATTGCCTCTCCTTCGCCTGCATATTCCCTCTCCCTCCCTCCCTCTCTCTCTTCCTCTCCCTCTGTCTATATGACCACAAGTCTCTTAAGCGATCCCACCATGCTACTTTCAACACCAGAGGTCATGATCGCCTCTCACCAGCCGTCTCCAGCGTCAATAACACAAATCTCCTATGAGGAGCCAGAGCAGGTGACATGTGACTGCTGCGGATTAACCGAGGAGTGCACACAATCTTACATAGAGATGATCAGAGAACATTACATGGGTAAATGGATATGTGGTCTCTGTTCTGAAGCTGTGAAGTACGAGGTTATAAGAACAAAACGTTTGCTAACTACAGAGGAAGCCATGGCAAGACACATGAACATGTGTTATAAGTTCAAATCCTCAAGCCCACCTCCTAATCCGACCGGACGTTTGATCTCTGCTATGACGCAGATCTTGAGAAGAAGTTTGGATTCTCCAAGGATGCTCAGATCAATGCCTAGTATTCCTTCTAATGACAAAGATGGTTATTGTGTTTCAAATGTTTTGTCTAGGTCCGATAGCTGCTAGACTCAAAGAAAAGTTAAAAAAAAAAGTTTTAACCGGTTGATAACCGTTTGGTTTAGGGATCACCACCTGGAAAAGATCCGGTTTTCAGATTTGAATTTTTCATCAGTAACCAAGATTGGTCTCTGTATGAATTTGTTTTTGCCGGATTTGTGCACCTGTGGAATTTTTTGGGCTAAATGCTAATAACTTTGAAGGTTCGGACTTGTGTCATTGTGATCTTAGTTAAACAGGAACAAAATAATGTTGATGCTATTCGATTAAAACTTGATGATACTCATTTATCATATTGAAAAGACATGTATGAACAAAAACTCTCGAAGGTAGTAAGTAGTAGGGCCATTCTCTTATCTTTGTGATGATTCTCTATCACAGAATAGAAATGCCACAAGGTTACTTCTTTAAGCCTTAAGACAACACGCCTTTTTCTTTCTTTGAAAGCTTTAGTTATTTTCATCATAACGACAATAATGCGACGTATGATTCGGTAATATACATAGACAAATCCTTTTGAGCTATGTCTTGTTTATAAATAAATTAGATGATTTTTTTTGGTGTAATAAATTTGTGGTTGTCCAATTTCCAATAACTCACAATACGTATCCTCAGTTGGAATCTATTCTATTATGATAAAATTGAAAATAAGAATCCTATAATTTGAGCATAATTGTGGCGTGTAGACACTATAACGTATTGGCTATCTACCTTGATTCGAAATTTGTATTACCTACAAGTATATTTTCCCTTCAACTTGCTATATATCTTCTGAGAATATATTTAAATAAAAAGAGGGAAAAATTAAAGGGAATATAAACTAGAAGATGGAAGGGTTTGATTGAAGAGAATCACATGTGAGAAATGCATATAAGGCGTACACAACACAAGTTTCTGTTTGTGTGTACTGAATGTCTCAAGCTAACAATAGCTTTTGGCAAAAGAAAAATGAACTTGAAGTTTTGTTTTCTATATTTCTTGGTTAGAAGTTACTACAATTTGTTGTTTTTGAAAAAAAATAATCAATTGTTGTTTTACTAGCTAATGTTGTCTTAGAATGTGCTGTTTGCTTTACTGTGACTCGTTGTAAGTTGGATTTTCTAGCTCGGTTGCTTTTGGAACCTAAGGCATGTTTTGTTTTCACATATCATCAATTGTTAATTTATATAAAATATTACTCCGGTATGTGTTCTTGATTTGACTTTTGAAACATGTATGAAGTGATATGCTAAGTAAAAGAAGAAGAGATTCATCCATCATAAGGAGAGATGCTACACGAGCTGGTGTAGAGAAGTGCAAAAGACAGTATTTACATTAGCATAACTTATGAGTTATGGCTACATGCAGGAATATAAACGAAAGAAAAGTGCGCTATGAGAGATTAATTCATGTAAAAAATTTGTAACATGATCTAACAAACCGATGTATGTCTTGAGTTTGTGGAGATGTGACTTTTACATTTAGGGATGCCTTTATGAGTCTTGTACATAGAGTATGATTAAGGCTTGGCTTTGTATACTTGGACTTTTATGATTAGTTCAACTAATCATTTCGTAAGAGAGTGGAGTCATGCGTCTATCGTCCCATTATTCTATGTCATTTGCTCTCTTTATTTTCCCGTCTATGTTATTTACTCTAAATTTCCATAAAATGAAATTTATATAAATATGCAGAAAATATCCAATCTTTCATATTTTCTGGCAAGAAAAGATAATATGAAAGTAAAATGTATAATCTAGTATACAATTATCAGTTTATCACTCTATGCTGCCCATCAGGGAAAACAAAACACAGAGATTGAAAATGTCTTCAGAGGGCTGGCTGGCCCATAGATAACAGAGACAAACAAAGCCCAAGTGTCCGAACCTAATATCACGCATCTACAAACTTGAAATATAATAAAAATTTACATTAATTTTATTTTAATTCGCTACAAAGTTGGTTAAAGTCGATAATTGATTTCACAAGTTTTATAAATTTCACTTTTAGTTAGATTAACTTATATAAATATAAATTTCGGCTGAATGAGTGTTTATTTGACTCGAATCTTATGAGTCAAATTTAATTAAAATGAAATACAGTAGAATCTCTATAAATTAATAATGTTGGAATTTGAAATTTTATTAATTTATAGAGCTATTAATTTACAAAAGATTCTTTATTTAGATTTATTATTTTAAGATATATTTATTCTAAGATAAGAGAAATATTTGATTTTATTGTATAGACATTAATTGTTATTTTTAAAATTTTGACATAAATTATATTATTTGGTGTATATAATATATATTTCATAGAAATTAAATGTGGTTTTAGATATAATATTACTAAATCTCATCAAAATATATTAACCGTTAAGAAAATATAAAAATAATTTCATTCTTAATATAAAAATAATAATATAATAATAGGTTTTTACTTATGTAAAATATGTATACATATAAATTATTAATTTATAATTTTAATGAGACTATATATTTACATAGATTTTTCCTAAAAAATATTATTATTTTATTGATTTATATCAAATTTGAACCGATCTAAATTGGAATCAGTAAAATTTATTAATTTATAAAGATTATTAATTTACCAAATATTAATTTAGTTTTTGTCAGCTGTGGATTGAATCTGAACAGAAGACTACTAACACTTATTAAATTTACCATTGGACCTACTCGTCCAACTCAACATTTATAGAGGTTTTACGGTTGTTTCACCTTTGCCGGAGATCCAAAAGATTCTAAACAGTTTTTGTCAGCGTGGATTGAATCAACATTGGTAAAAAAAAAGGTAATTATTATTACCTTGCTTATTGATAAGAATCAAAGAGATGAGTTGAAAGGTCCGAGGAATGAGAGAGATGAGGTACCAAAGCTTTCGAACACTGGACCCCATGTGGAAAGGTCATAACCAGAACCACCTGGACCAGGTTCGCTTTGGTAGCAACAAACTTATACCAAAAGAATAAATAACAATAAACCAAATCAAAACCAAACAGAACTACAAACAAAACAGGATCGCCATTTGGTTTCATCTGCTACAAACCGGAAAAACTGAACCAAAACCAAACCATAAGCCGGTTTACGACAAAACCAACGCAGAACGAAAGCAACACTCTGTCCGAAGTGGAGGGTCTCACACGTTATCGAGGTTCCATCGTTTTACGCTCGGCCGCATATCAATGGCGAGCATCATCAGAAGGCCGTTAAACTTAACGGCAGCCGTCCGGTTTCGACTTACTCCGTTACTTCCGTTCTCCGGAAGTTCTTGTTCCGCTAACTCGAACCCGACTCGTGTCTCTGAGTTAATCAAAGTCCCGAGTTTAGTCGAAGGCTGCGACTACAAGCACTGGCTGGTGCTCATGAAGCCTCCCAAAGGATACCCACCTCGAAACGACATCGTCCAAGGCTTTGTCAAAACCCTATCCATGGCTCTTGGGAGGTAACTCCTTTTGATAAAAAAAAAGATCGAAGCTTTGTGGTGTATGATCGTGGTTGCTTTGTTGTGTGCAGCGAAGAAGAAGCTAAGAGATCGATTTACTCTGTTTCCACAAAGTACTATTACGCATTTGGCTGCAGGGTTCATGAACCTTTGACTTACAAGATTAGATGTATTGAAAACAGATCCTTCAAAAATCTCATTTTTTTTTTTTATGTTTTAGTTTTGTTGGAAAAATGCTGTAAAACTGTGGTTTATGTGTTTGGTTGCAGCTCTGCCTGATGTTAGATGGGTTCTGCCAGATTCATATGTAGTTGATGGTGACAGTGGATATGGAGGTTTGGTTTGCTGCTCAAGTTATATTTTAGTATCTGCAGCACTCTTGTTTATTAATCATGCATTATTTCTTTTGCAGGAGAGCCGTTCGTTGATGGGGAGGTTGTTCCGTACGATGAGAAGTATCATGCGGACTGGCTACGAGATCTAACTGATGAGGATGCTATATTAGTTAAAAAGAAGCCTAGGAGGAAAAGAAAGAAGTAGATTTAGTATTTGGAAGTCTTCTTACTTTATTATAGAGCTACTCAACCTTATGCGTCTTCTAGTGTTACTACCATGAGCTACTTGTAAAGAATCCTAGGTGTAATGTTAGTGGGGGATCAATCAAACCCAATATGTTGAGTAGATTCAACATCATTGTCTAGCTACTGAACGTAGAAGCTATACGGAACTTGTCTCCATTTAAAATTTCTTGGGAGTTTTTATTTTATATATGGAGGTTTTATGTTTCAGTTGATGATAAAAAAGTTGAAATAAAACTGATGATGTAAGCCAAATAGCCAATGTTAGTACTAGATATGTAATGTTTTACTAGATATGTAATAGTCAATGATACATTACAATTCATTGTATTGCTTCAGTTTTCTGTTAGTGACATATAACCTGTAATTTATTGAAGTCTCCCCTTAGAAAATAGACCAATCCACCAAATGGCTGCTTCTTGGTCATTTAGGGACCAATGAGAAAAAAATTAGAGGAGACGAAAGCAACCACAGAGAATTGGTTTTCTACACGTCTTTGAGTGGGGTTTGGTGTGGGATTAAGAATTCTTTCTTCATGACCAAGGTATGTATTACGTAATCTAATCTGTCTTCATATATATGATAACTGTTTTGTCTGAAACTGGAACATGTTTGCGTAGTTGGTGAACCTACAGTCAATTTTAGGATTATGATGTTTGAGTCTTTGTGGGTGAAAATAAAAATCCAAAGTAGTACTGTCCCTTTTGAACATTGCATACAATTCAGACTTACACATCTCTAATTTACAAAAATCAAAAAAACTGACTGCTGAAAATATCTATGTAGCTCACTTTTTAAGCTACGTTTCTATCACAACATTTCTCTATATTTTCACTGAACTCTAATTATCTAACACAACCTTATTTTTGTATTTCTCCTGTATATATATACTATAGTTTCTATACCTGTATAAAAATTAAATAAATATTGTTTTTTTTTGGTGTTTAATTACTCTGCTTGGGTGTATAAACTAGTTCCTAGACTCTTGTACAGAGTAGTGTCTGAATAGACAGCGCGAGACTTCATCGCCCTGTGTTTACGTCTCCTCCTCCGACCTGCTCGGTGTCTTGGACAGACTTTTGCTTCTTTCTCTGTTTCCTCCTTTGTGACTTTGACATCATTCTTAGATGTGATGTCATGAACTTCAGTTGCACCTGCTACTGGGACAATATACACAAACGGCCCGTTTTGAATGTCTTTGAGGTCTAGAATGGGCCCCAGGGTCTTGACCACGGTGGCCATAGTGGGTCGTGACTTAGGGTTGTGGCTCAGGCACTGGTAAGCCAGAGCAGCTGCTTTCCTGATGCCTTCTAGCGAGTATCTCCCTTCCAGGCTAGGGTCTATGATTCGTTCAAGCTTGTTGGGATCTTTTAGCATAGGTCTAGCCCATTCCACTAGGTTCCTCCCTCTCTGTGATGACCGGTACTTCTCCACTGCCTTTCTAGCTGTTAGCATCTCTAGAAGCACCACACCGAAACTGAACACATCGCTCATAGTTGTCAAGTTACCTGAAACACACCAAGAAACATGTAAGCTAAGAATGTAATGCTTGTGATTTATGACAAATGGTCTTATTTTTATGTTCTTTAACCTGTTGAGATGTATTCCGGAGCGGCATAGCCTTCTGTGCCCATTACACTTTTGGTGAAGTTTGAGTCCTCTGCCTCTGATCCATCTGTGGCTAAGCCAAAATCTGAAAGCTTAGAGTTGTAATCCTGAGAGTTTCACATATGAATAATATATAAGTTAGTTATCTGATATTAAAATATGTATATTGAAATGCAAAAAATAGGAAGGTACCGAGCTCAAGAGGATGTTGGAAGGCTTGAAATCTCTGTAAATAACAGGTTTCTTTCCTTTGTGAAGGAAGTCAAGTCCCTTCGCAGCACCAAGCAGAATCTTTACTCTTGTTAACCAAGGCAAGGCTCCACCATACTCTGCATTAACACCAAACATTACTCATATTGTTAGTAACCTGCATCTCTAAATAACAATCATTGTTTTGTATGATTTAACTTGACTTACTTTGAAACAGGTGGTCTTCAAGATTGCCTCGTTCCATGTATTCATAAACTAGTAGCCTGTGATCATCCTCACAGCAGTATCCGATCAAGTTCACAAGATGTGGATGCTTCAACTGACCAAGTATTATAACTTCAGCCTGCATAGTGTCAAAGAAACGTTTAAAAAAAAGTTTATATGCTCCCATTCTCATATGAGCTTTGACTAATTCAACAATATTATTACCAGCCACTCTCTATGGCCTTGTCCACCGTCTTGTTTCAAGGCCTTGACAGCAACAGGCTGAGCTTTCAAACCAGTCTTGAGGCTATCATCAACAAACCCTTTGTAGACTTCTCCGAATCCTCCTTCACCGAGGTAGTTATGCTTTGAGAAGCCTTGTGTGATGGTTTTGAGCTCTTCTAAGGTGAATATGTGAATGTCTGTGAGGAAAGAGTTTGAGAAGTCGTTGAGTGAGATGGTTGAGTTGCTGAAATCAGACAGGTATACTCTGCTTGGGACAGAGGTTTGTCTGGTGAGCAGAAGAATTTTTTCCTTAGATGGGTTTGTTGTAGTCTTCTTGAGATTTGTATCGTTCATGCAGCTTATCGGAAGACATATGCTCTTCCAAGAAAATCTCATTGCTTTCATCTGAAAGAATTTGTTTTATCTTTTTTTTGTGTTTCTTTCAGAAGATTGTGTCTCTCTAAATTGTTAATGGGTTTCTTTCTTTTTATGAATATATATAGGAGATGGTGAAACTTCTTTGAAAATAGTGGTGAGATATTGGTGAAGACTAACAAAAAAGTAAGTCTATAGTCTTAAAAAGACATTCAAGAAGGTATCAACCACTTAGTATAATCTATTGTAAATAAAATATGCAAAATGAGTAAGATTTTTCTTAGATCCCTCTGTTTTTTATTCCTTTATATTCTCAGTTTCAAACTTTAATTTTCTAAAGCTCTATTTATGAAGTATAATTTCCTAAGCTACCAAAACAAATTTTATGTTTCTATTGTTATTTTTTCATTCCAATTCAATGTTTTGGTTGGTTATAGGATACAGTTTGGCATTAATTTATGATAACAGATTAGCTTAGATGTGCAAGAGACATTTTCAGAGACGGTTTTGGAGTTATTAGAAAATTTCTTTGACTATCTCAAGCCATCTCATTCTTTTTAATGTTTATTAGCTACTATCATACACTTGTAAGTTGTTAATAAAATGGTTATATATGTATCATATATTCACTTTCATCTAGAAGAAATGTTGCTTCTGCTAGATAAACTTTGTTAGTTCTCTCAAAAATAATAATAAGTTGGACTGTTTTGTGTCTTTTTTTTCCTCTGTGGAGTTGGAAATTTGGAATGTTTAATCCAATACCTTTGGCTTTGGCACTGGCTTTGCCCACACCATTGACTTGAACAATGGTATCATCCTCTGTTTTCTCCGTTAGGCTGAGCTGTTAAAAATCAAATACAATTTGTTTAAATACTATATTAAAGTCGGCCAATTGTATTCTGCGTACTAATATTGCGAGTAATAAAAAGAACTACACCCTGAACCGGTTTTGAATTTTTCTTTTTTGGTTATTTATTTAACTAAATAATGTATTTGTAATATTTGATGTATTATATTCACCAAGTAAATAATTTTTTTGGTATCTTAAACCATCTATTTACGATGAATATTCGATATCATATAAAAAATTGAACAAATAGACGTAATTAGAGAATTGTAGACGATATATAAAAACAATGGTTATTAATGTAAAATATGAAGAAATATTATATCATGACTTAGTATGACATAAAAGATTATAAATTAGTTATACATGTTTATTAAAAATAAAATGATTTTTAAACTTCTATGAAAAATTTAACATATAAAAAAAGGTGATGAATTAGTCATCAAATTGTAAATAATTTCATAATTTTATTAATAATAAATTATTTATAGTCTTTGTTTTTCGTCAAGATAATTATTAAATGTCCATAACATTAATATGTTAAAAGACCATATTATGAAAGCCCATGATGTAACCGTTTTTTTCGGGAAGTGTAACAAAAAAAAATTACATTTAACTATTCGTTAGTTTGTGTCGGTAAAAGATTAAAAAAAATCTCTCTATCTTTTTCAATGTTCAATTTGAAGCTTATTATGCGGAAATCATACGCAAATATAGGCAATTGGTTGGAATCTCTATATCTTTATATTCTTATAAATTTTAAATATATTGTTTCACCTTCTGCAATCAAATCAATTACTGAAGTAATAGATCAATTGGTTGTTTAGGTTCATTTAATGACATTAAGTTTAAATTTCATTAAGGAAAACTTATTAATTTAACTGGAAAAAACAAGCATTAAAATAGGTAGGTTCATTTAATGACATTAAGTTTAAATTTCATTAAGGAAAACTTATTAATTTAACTGGAAAAAACAAGCATTAAAATAGGTAGGTTCATTTAATGACATTAAGTTTAAATTTCATTAAGGAAAACTTATTAATTTAACTGGAAAAAACAAGCATTAAAATAGGTAGGTTCATTTAATGACATTAAGTTTAAATTTCATTAAGGAAAACTTATTAATTTAACTGGAAAAAACAAGCATTAAAATAGGTAGGTTCATTTAATGACATTAAGTTTAAATTTCATTAAGGAAAACTTATTAATTTAACTGGAAAAAACAAGCATTAAAATAGGTAGGTTCATTTAATGACATTAAGTTTAAATTTGATTAAGGAAAACTCATTAATTTAACTGAAAAAGACAAACATTGAAATATGTAGTTTAATTTAATTCTCAGTGGCAAGGAAGTGTAAATAAGTTAGAAAATTTAAGGGTATTTTTTAATGGGTATTTTTCTTTTAATAATATAGACTAGTACAATTTCTTTATAAATAAATTTCACTGCCTATCTTATGACGAAGTTCATAGAAACCTCAAAAAAAATTCAAGTGATATTGTTAATAAAAATGAAATACAAATGTAGAGTTCCACTAAATCTTCTCCTGTCGTGTCATAGTCATATAAAATATGGTTGCATGCGCACGAACTTTGTTTTGTAATATTCTCAACAACAAAAAACTTTGTTTTGTAATTTATTTTTTTGAACCAAATACAAAGTTGGTTATGTTACTACGTGGTGGCTTGTATGAGATGATGCACCATTTTCTTTTCTAATAAATAGTAATACAAAGCAGACGGAGATTTGCTTTTCGTTAAGGTCAATTCTTCTCATTATCATTCATTTATTTTTCAACATTTTAAAATATTCCGAGAGCGACAGGGCAACAACTTCATTGCCAAATCTTTTGAAGAAAAGCCTGAACAATTTATTTTATATACAAGCTACGTAGCCTTTTTATTATACGTGTGTTTTCATGGAAAATAAATAAAAGTTAATAATTTAATGAGAAACTGATACATCTTACATGTTTTTTTTACTGATCAAAGACTAAAAGGTTGGCGTAAACAAAGATGTGAACTGCCTTTGCAAGGGGGGAAAAGATGTGAACTGTACTAACATCTAGAGACACATTTACCACGTGACGTATATATTAATCTTTTTGTCGTCACCATGTGACGTATATTTCTATCCACAAAATTGTATCATCATTATATCGTATTACCAGTCAGATAGACATGATTGCTTCTAGAGAAGTAGCAAACGTAAAACTGTGTTAGATATAACATTTTTTTGCTTGAAACACTAGATATATATACAAGATAATCAAAGATATATATATTTTGTTTTATGCAGATGGTAAATATGATTTCAAAGTATTATTGAAATTAAGCCAAACAACTAACTTGGTTGGTTTAACTAATTTGACCTGGAAATTCAAATGGTGCTAGACTTAATTATTACATTTAGATTTTTATAAGAATAAATTATGTGAATGAGATCAATGCATCTACTTAAATAATTAAGACCGGCAAGTAAGAACAGAAAGTAAAAAAAAAACAAGAAGAGGATTTGTATAAAAGATGTGAAACATTTAGAAATTAACAGTGAATTTGAATATTACAAACTTTTGACTTTTATTCTCCTTTTTTACCACATGAAAGACCAAATGGAGAAAAAACATGTTTATACTAGATATAAGAAACGAAAATGAGATATACGTAATCATGATTTCAGGTGTTTCAATATAAGACAATTGTTGGCAACTTTGAGTATATTTTGAAAAAAGGAGCATACACTATTATAAAAATGAGGTTTTAGTTTGTGGCAGCTGCGCAATGGCATTAGTTAGAGGTTGCTCTTGACCTTGGGCCATTTTAGGATATTTTATTTAGAGCAAAGATAATAATCACGTGTTCTTGTTTTAAATATATAAACACTCTCTAACCGCAAAGAAATTAAACTCGTAAAGCCCCTTTTTTATTTGAATTCACGACGCCACAACAAATATTTGTTTATACTCCAGCATATTACGTCTGTCCATACACACACATATGCAAATGCCGAAACAGAAGTGCCAAGATAATGTTCAAAGCTTCACAGAACTTTTCGACGGTATCTTAAAACAAAAGTATTTAAAGTTTTATTTCTAAAGAGGATAATTAGAAAAGTAATCTTAATATTTTTAGAGAAAGATGGACTATTAAAAAATAAAATAAAAGACTAATTTGTTTAGGTTTTGTAGGATTGACGATTTAGAGTTTAACTGTGTAAGACTTATCACGTCTGTGCATATACGTTTACACTCATACGAGTGCCAAAATAAATTTGTACGTCTCGTAGACCTTTTCAACACGGCAGCTATGAATCAAACTATTTGGACTTTATAGTAAAATGATAAATAGATAAGTAGTCTAAAATTTTCAAAAATAGACTACATTTAAAAATTTAAAATATACATTTTAATTTTTTTGTGTTAGCGTTTTGTGGAGTTGTAAACTTATGGTTTATAGAACATAAAATTTAGGTTTGGACTACAGGATTTTAGAATTTAGGGTATACACGAGCTTGCTATTTTCAAAACGAATATAGATTATGAGTTAAGAGAGACTCCAGTTGAATCTATAATACTCAAATCTGTTTTAAAATATAAAATGTTTTTGGTAAAAAATACATATTAAGAAAATTACGTTTTATTTAAAAAGTATCAAAAAAATTAATTAAAAACTATTCAACCAAATTGCAAAATAGAATATAAAATAGAATTGGTCACACAATTTTAATTGAATTAATGTTTACAAAAAATATGAAAACATTTTAAATATTAATTCATCAAAAATTATTTTAAACGTCCTGTATGTTAGAACGAATGAGTATATGAGAATGAACTTCCAAATCGTAAACCGTCAAATCCGGATAGATGCGTCTTCATTGTCATATTTAAATTCAACAGGATCAATCTCAAATTCTCGCAATATTCTGAAAAAGTTGTCACCTGGTATACATTGACTGATCAGTTTAACACATCAGCTTTGATCTGTTTACCACGTACCATTGTATTCAAAACAATATTGATCTTCCTCGAAACGGTTGATGTACATCCAATGAAGACATTCTTTGTCTGCATGGTGATTGCTGAATGTGCACCATTGATAACGGGTGGGAATGACAGCACAGGGTAATACATTTACGATTAGTAGATCGACATATATACCTAATCAACATTAGAGTTCAGAAGTAAAGGTTTTGTGAAGAACCAACCTTGTTGCACATAATCAAAGCTAATAATAATCTTATATATTAAAACAGAAGTCGCAACCTTGATTCATGTGTGATTTTTTTGTTAAAATGGATCTAATGAACATGTACCTAGAAAATCATGTTACATTTAATCTCTAATCAAGGTTGTTATTATACCTAACTAAATGACATCAATATTCCTAAAATTCCGTTTTCGATAACCACTAAAATGTCGACCACTATTCCATTTTGGAAACCAGCAGCAACAACAAACAAAATATCCAAACGATTTTTTCAAAAAAAAAATTGCTTCAGGATTGCAACTTAGAATATTCTAAGGATACATATCAAACCTATTAGTTAGATTTCAGTAATTACTATTGCCCTTAACTAATCACGAAATCTTTTATATTTTTACATAACAACTAATACAGAATATCCTATATTTATTGCGTCCATAAAAAATATATCAATATCCACAATATATTAACAATAACAACCGAATCATAAATATCCACTATATATATTGTGATTTCACAGAACATACTCTCTACAATACCCTAAATATTTAACCATCTATGACGTCACCTAAATTTGCCTTCGGCCATTTCTAAAAATAAGAGTATTAAAGAGAAGACATAAGGTTGGCGATGATCCCGATCACCGAAGAAATTTGTTAGGCAAAGTACATGTTTTTTCCCGGAGAAAATTTTGTTACCTGATCATTTTAGGCTAAAAACATTAATATTGGACTTTCAATAATTGAATTTAAAGAATATTTGACCCATTATATTTATATTTTAAAGAATACTTGACCCATATGTATACTATTTAACTCTTCACAATCTTAATTTTTAAAATTATATAATTCATTTTAAAAAATATAATTAAATGTTTAATTAAATTCTTTATAAATTTTATACATGAAGCTTTAAATTTAGTTTTTGTTAAGTTTCTTATTTTGTGAAATGTTTGATTATATTTGGAGATAATAATATTTTATTATTTTCCAAATTATATTTCTATTTTTTATTCAATAATGAAATACTAATTCAACAAACAAAAAAAAATATAAGAACAAACAAACACATGTGAAATTTGAAACAATCTATTTGATGGAGAACAAGTATCCTCTAATATTATTATGTTTGAACAACCTTAAATATACTCGATAATATATGAAGCTAAAAATTAAATTTTAAAACTTTTTAAATTTGTGAAATATTACAATATCTTTCGATCACGATAAATAAAACAATATTTACCAATCTTTATATATAATTACGAGTTAAATAATGAAATAACAATCCAAAAAACATAATAAAAAATATAAATACATGTGAAAATTTGAAACATATTCAATAAAAAAATATATATGGTAAAATTATTATGTTTTAAAAAGTGATACACACCTTATATAGAGAAAAAGACAAAAATAGCACTAAATCAAGTTTTTGTTCCCAAACTAGCACTCAAGGTCAAAAGTCACAAAAATAGCACTTAATGTTTTATCAAAAGTCACAAACTTAGGGTTTAAAGTTAAAGGGTGGGGTTTAGGATTTAGGGTTTAGGGTCTAGGGTTTAGGGTTTAGGGTTTATGGTTTAGAGTTGAGAAATGAGGTTTTGGAGATAAGATTTCAAATTTTGAAAAATAAAAAAATTAAAATTTTCAAAGGATAAACTTAGAAGAGTGCTATTTTGGTCATTTTAGTTTTGGAGTGCTATTTTAGTGATATCAACTTAGAAATGTGCTATTTTGGAGATTTGTCCCCTTATATATATTATAATATATACCAATTTAGAATTGTAAACAAAATGTTTATATAAAAATAAATTGAAACAAACAACCGCACGGTTATATGAGTCGATATCTAGTTTCAAAGAACTAAAATAAAGAATCAGCCAAAACTTTATGTTTCTTTTTTTCTTTCCAAGTATTTTTATGGACAAGAAGAAGCACGTAACACCGAAAGCACAAATTCATGAGTAACGACATAACCAAAATTTGGAGATATGGCAAAAAGAGGAGGCTTCATAGATACAATCCCATGACAAAAAGGCTAAAAGAAAAAAAAAAACAAATTAAACATCTGGAGTGTTGCACTGGAAGAACTTGCACTGCATTGGTGGTACTGAGTAAACTACTTCGGGAGAGAGAATCAATAACACGTTTCTTTCGTAAAGGTACAACTGCACGAAGCAATACAAAAAGAAATTTAGTATCAGCAGAACGAGACAAGATTAATCTGGTGGATGGTGAGAACCAACCTTGTTGCCTCTCAAGTAACACATTGACAACAAATATTTACATCTGGAGAAACCTGCAGAGAGACTAAACGTCAATATAGATAATATACCAAAGACATTGCTTCAATCCTTTAATGTAGATAATTAAGAGAGCTTTGTTGTCAAACCTTTTTAGAGTTCACAGTGGTAGAGCTCGCAGAAGAATTGACCTTAGAGACCTTTATTTCGAATGCTATCTGAAAACATGATTCCCGTTTTGTTGAAGCCTGAGATTTTTTATAAGGGACTGGTAGTATGACTTGAGCCCCCCAATATCATTACCCTGTATAACCAAACAAGGCAAGGAGAAACTAAGTTCAAGCACAGAACAAGGGAGAGGTTTTTCTTTAATTGTATTGAATGCCTTAACGAACCTGCAACTTTTGGCAATACTGTTCCGCCATATCTTGTGGACAATTTGCAGATGGAAAAGCTCCAGACATAAGATGCATGAGAAACGCATTACCAAATCTTTCATACATCACTTTCTGAACCGTGATGATTTCATTTAACAAGCCCTGCTGTGTTCACAAGGCAGAAACTGAGTCAGTTGCGGAAACAATTCTCCAACTGGTAGATAAAACGTCTGAAAAAAGAAAAGAGAGCTCAAAGTTTCTTAGTGCTTACAGTATTCGCGTCATTGAAATCAAATGATGTATTGAGTACACTGAACAAGCAGCAGTTTGTTGCAAAATTTTTGATCATGAAATCCTGAAAACCTGGGACCTGAGAGCAAATAATTTTTAATTATTGTGGCATTTGTGGTTCTTCCATAAAGAGAAGAAAGTGAACAAGAAGGTTTAGCAAGGCGGACCTTCTCCACGGTGTATGACTTGGGACACCAATCTTCAATAAGTCTAATAAATATCTGCACGCATGCCTGCAACCAATAGAGGAAGAGTGAGATAAGTAAGTGAACCAAAAAGTGTGTGAGAATGTAACCAAAGGGGCAAGTGTTACAAACCTTTCGTACAGTAATATCCTTGTGAGTACAAGAAGTGTTCAAAAGCAGCAGAGTCATCGGTTTTATATACGTCATACTTTTAGGGGCAAGGAATACAGAAGAGAGATCATGTGTGGCCATCACATGAAGAAATGTGAAGAGCGTCCTCTGAAGCTCGATCAGTTCCCTCATTTCCTACACAGAGAAACGATCTATGACTGTGGATAAAAGAGGATGTAGTTTCCCACTGATGTTATAAAGACATAACAACAAACAAATACCTCATCAGTGACAGCTCCAGTGCGTGGGGTTAATCCATCTATTGGAATTACTCTGAAAATCCTATAGGCAACCACAGGATAGACTTCTTCCAGTATACCACGGAGAGAGCCGCTGAACTTGCAGATGAGCTGATTGAGTAGTACCAGGAAACCAACCATTTCCTTTGGCTGCTACACCATTAAATAAGATTTTATTTGTTGAAAGAAGTTAACCGCAGAGAAGCAAGCGAACAATAGGAGTTTCTAACTAACTGTTATTTTGAAGATTCAAAAGCAAAAGGTAACTGAACAGTCTAAGGTGAGTTTGTAAATTTTGGTATACCTCACTGTCAGCAAGAAGCTGTTCTAAAGCCTTGGGAAGATAAGGCAACACAGAGGGTCCAAGGGTTTCAACCATACGGTGTATGAGTGATATGACCTGAAGAGAAGAGGAACAAGTTAATCGCCAAATTGTTAGCCAATATTTCAATAGAAATATGTCTACTTATTACCGTACACAGCTACACTCATACCTTACTCCGCAAAGGCTCAACCTTTGGAAACTCAACCAAAATCCTTAGAAGCACATCAAGCGTCTACATTACAGAGAAGGTTAAGGAAGCAGATTTCAATTAGGGCAGTAAACTATACGAGAATGTCACTGCATGATTGATAAGAAAGAGAAGAAAAAAACATCTTTCAAACAAACCTGCTTAAACATGAGACCAATTCGAGGACGGCTCACAGTAACAAGACGTTCACTAAAGCCCTGAATTTAAAGAAGAGATGACAGGTCCAGAAGAGAGCAAAATTAGTAACTATATAAAAAGGTCTTTTCTGGACAAACTAATAATAAAGGAGTACAAACCTTGCTGAGAGCATTAATTGCCACAATGGCAAACTGGATATTAGCAATTTTTACAGGAAAGTCCTCGCCCCTTGCAACTTTTGCCTCCATGAGTCCTTTCTCAATCTGGTACAATCACATTGAGAGAATCAGAATAAATTTGCCCATAAACAAAGCCTAATGCAAATAAGAGAATAGTAGGAACCAAAAAAACCTGTTGACAGAGAGGAGTAAGCAGTAAAGAAAGATAATCTGACTGCTTTTCAGCTGGGACATCCTCTAACCCTATGATTAAGCCAATGGCCTCAAAAATGTGACTGCCATCTTCAGTTCCTGAAAGTTGTCTTGATGCAAAGTTCATGGTCGTCAACTGGGACAATGTATCTTGAAGGTTCTGATTATTCCCATAAGATATATATTGGTTAGACAAAACTTTAATCAAACAAATAAACAAGAGTTACAGACAGAAGAAAATCAATCAATTCCATACCTGCAGGATCCTATCAATGAACGGAACAAGCTTTGATTTCAACAATTTCACCACTCTCATGAACAAGTAGTAAGCTCTACGGCTCACGTGGACGTTCTGGTGATGCAAACCCCTTTCGTCAAGGAAAGCACCAAGAACGTTGGGAATGTACTGTGAATTTTCTTGGATAAACTTCATGTACCTAGTTATGTTTTCCAAGTAGACAAGCGCAACTAGTCTATGAGAATGACCAGGGAACTTTGTGGTCAAGAGCATCGGAATCAATACACTCAAACATCCAGACCCTGATTTCATGGCCTCCTCCGTCATTGACTCTCCCAGCGAATACAAAAGCGAGAGCGCAGCTTCTACTTCTTCGACGTTTCTCTCAGAAGAGGATTCAACCGCATTTGCCAAAGCGTTTCGGATGAAATGCTGTGTAACTTCAGGAGCAACGCGTCCCACTGTACGTAGCAAGACAAAGAGATCTTTTCTGAACTCGGACATTCTATCCTCCTCTTCCAACCCAATCTTGTCCAGAGCATCGAGGTTATTGCGGTACATAGGATCGTAGCAGATCTGGATTCTGATCACTTCGAGAATCTGAGTAATGTGGAGGAGCTGTTTCTCCTTCAGTGCAGGGAGGCCTTTGAGAGTTGAGACGTAGCCCATGAGAAACTGGACGATGCTGAAAGTAGAATCCACCTCACAGTTCCGCATGACGTAGAAAACCGATGGAAGAACTTCGTTCAGCAGATCCATGGAGACCGCCTTGGTCTCCTCTGAGTTCAACCGCTTATGGCATTCAAGAACCTCAACAGCATAGCCAGTCACCAAAGCGGATACCTTCGCCACAAGCTCTGAGTCAGCATCCTCAGACACTAAACCAAAAACACGACTTATCTGAAGAGTCTTCAACAGAGGCAGCTTCGAGTGCGGCTCCATCCGCTTAGCAACCATAGCCAAGACACACCCAGCTGCTGCACCGCGGACTTGATCAGCCAACCCCTCAGACAAAATCAACTCAAACAGAAGCGGAACAAACGCATCATTAGCAACCAAATTAATATCAATCCAAGATACAAATCTCCTCATACAATCCAACACAGTAGCAGAGAGCTCAGGATCAGAGTTCCTGTACAGGGAGACAATGTCATACCAAGCTCTAGCAATCTGAGGCACACACTGCTGCCTCATCGCATCCTTCACCCTCGCAGCGACCGCTATCTCCTCCGGCGACCGAGGGTAATCCAAGCTAATCAACTCATCATCCAACCCATTCAAAACCCGACAAAACATATCAATCACAACACCCCCTTTACTCAAATGCCCCATGAAATCAACAAACACAGAGGACCAAACCAAAGGATACTCAAAGTAGATCAAAGTAACCAAAACCTGAGCGAGCTTGTTCTTAACAAACACAGGCCCTTCCACAACCCTCACAACGTTCTCATTATTATCAACACCTTCCAAACACGCCATCGAGAACACCGAGCTCCTAACAAAGCTCCTCTCCTCCAACGTCATGGACCCGTAGCTAACCCTCAACACGTCCTGAAGAGTCTGCAAGCACCAGAACTGGACCTGGACGAGGCCGCAGAACCAGAGCTTCTGAATGCAAATCCTGCATATGTCCGGCGCCTCTTTGGCTTGCTGGCAGTAAGCAGCGGCTTGGGGCTTTAACGAGGCTTCGACGGGACCAGATTCGAAGCAGATTAGTATCGCGTTTTCGAGGTCATCCATTGTTAACCCTCGCAGATTCGAAAAGTCTGTTCCTTTATGTGTTATATAAATCAACAATGCCTTGAAAATTAGAATCCGAAGGAAGCTTAGCTCCGGTTCACCGAAGCTAAAGATCGAATCTTTGAGTGAGGGGGATTTACCAAAAAGTAAGGATCTTTGGCGATGATTGTGATCGGATTTAGAGAGGAAGGAGATGAGAGATTGGAAACCCTAAGGCTAAGGGTGAGTTTCTTCGAATTCGATATTCTTTTAAAGTGAAATATAGTTTTATAAGACTTTTTATGGAAACGAAGATTTATATGAAGGAACTTTGTGAGACTCGGAAGGAAGACGATGGGAGGAGAGGCGTAGGGTTTTTATTTATACAGTTTTTATTCAGCGTGCACAAAAATAAATGTAAATTAGGGGAATCTTAAGAAAATAATAAATATTTTATTTGCCAATGTTTTATATTTGAGAATTCGACTTTTACACCGACCCAGTTTCATAAAAAAACAGCCCATGGGCTTCAAATTACACCTGCTTTGTTTTTTTATTTTATTTAAATAAAATGTAAAATTACAATAAAATTATAGAAAACTAGGTATTTTGCTTGTACAAGCGGAAATAATCTTCTTAAAAATATTTGATTATAAATGGTTGTATATCTTAATAGAAAATATTATTTCAAGATAACAACAAATATATAAGAATTATCTTCTTTAAAAAAATATGATATTATTATTATAAAATTCATTTTAATTATATAATATATATATATATGAATTTACCCAATATATAAGAATTGTCTTCTTTTTTTTAAAAAAAATATGACATTGTAAACGTGAGAATTCCAATGCAAAAAATTACTTTGCAAATAATAGTATAGATAAGAGAAATACAATTAATTGCAAATATCAAATTAGAAAACATTACAGCACAAAGATTAAAATCTGAAGAACCTTTCTTCTGATTCATCTTGCTTCTTCTTATGCAACACCATTTGCAGTTGGTTATCTTCATTCTCAAGATATTCCAAATTATTTCTCAAAAATTTCTTTGTTTTATAACATTGACCAGATTTCAAATAGGATCTTTGATAAAAAAATCAATCTATTGATTTTCTCAAAATAAATAGAAACTGGAACTGCCAATTTCAACGATTCTAACAACATCGCCATACAACAAGAAAATTTCATCTCCAATGAAAAATCACCCATAAATATTTTGAATTGTAATCTTGAAAACTTTAAATAACTTTGTGGTTGCATCACTTCCATACCCATTATGATGACACACCATAGTGGTTTACATGGTACTTGTTTCCAAAGTAAAGCGGTTAAGATAAGTTCCACACCAATTGATCCTTGATTCAACACGAATGGATTGAATTTCTTGTCATCGATCATAGTCATGGAAACTAAGCCAGAGATTGTAATGGTGGATTGAAAAGAGAAAAATTAACCAACAATATAGTAGAGCTTGCATAAAAAAAGTAAATAAGAAGATCTCTAACAATAAATATTTTGTTTGCCAATGTATCATTTTGTATCCAAAATTTTACACCGATCCAGTTTCAAGAAAAGCAGCCCATGGGCTTCAGACTACACCTGATTTGTTTATATGATAGAATTATATGCCATGAGTATTGTTCAACAATTGGTACATATTTGAAACTTCAGCACAGTGCTTTTGATGGAAATGTCTTTCTTTCTTTTGTTTTGTCACAGTGGTGGAAATGTCTAAAACATAAATTTACGGTGACAAGTATGGAGAGTATTCCGATTCCAAAACCTATAAAGCATCTGATGCAACTAGTTGTCATATTACCTTGGTCTAGTAAACCATAACATAAAACTAGAGCTTTATCCGTTAGTCCGCACAGTTTATGTTTTAATAAAATAGACATAAAATTTTCACTGCACAAAAATGTAATGGTTTGTACAAATGTACATTCATATGAGTATCCGTATGATTTGTAATATATAAAATTTGTGATAAATCAAAGATTTTTAATTGTGTGTAATTTTTTTATTTATCATATTGCGGTTGAATACAAAACCAAACAAAATAATATTTTAAATAACATATATGTTAATTAATAATTTTTAAACTATAATAACCATTTTTGATGTATTTATTTATAAGTTAAAACACTAATTATTATGTTTATGTATATTAATAAATATAAATTTCCAAAAGTATTTTTTAATAAGATAGACAGATGTCTCTATGTTTTTTTATCTGCCAAATAAATTCCAATTCTATGTTTATTTTAGAGAAAATATTAAATTGAATTTTATTTGTTGTATTCTTATAATTCAAATATATGTGTGAATTATATTAATTATTACACTATTTAACATATATTTGAAAACTTTATATGTTTTAATAAAAATATTTATAGTTTATAATTTGTATATATAATTAAATATTAATATACATGCATATATAATAAATTTGTTTAGTTTCATTGTAAAATTTGGTTAGAGAATAATTAGTTTCGAGAATAATCGTAAGTTTGGTACGTTTTGGTTAGAGAAAAATCTAACAAAATAAATTATTTGTGGTTAATTAACATTTTTTGTGGTTGATTATAATAGTTATTAATTCAATGGTTTGTAATTACTGAGGTGAAATAAATGTTGTTTCTAAAAGGTTATTCAATTATTAGTTTTTAATAATATATATACACAATGTAATAAATGGGCCTGATTGATAAAATAATGATAACGAAGATCGAAACGGCCCGAAATGAAACATGGGTTGGACCCACTGATCTTTTTAAAAAATATCATAAAACTTCAATCAGTCGTCGTCTTCGTCACCTTCCAAAATTAACAGATTCACGTCAACGTTCTTCAGATTTGCTTTCTCTCCTCCCAGCTTCTCAAGTTGATTCCTTTTCATCAACGATTAAACAATTCTGAGACTTTGAACTCGTTGACGAGCTTGAGTTTTGAGAACTCAAATCTGACTCTCTGTTTCTATCCATGGAACCTCCATTACAGAGTTTGACTCTGTTTCTTGTCTGCTTCCTCTTCCTCGTCTCTGCTTCTATCTTAGTTGACTCACAGTCACAAGATTCATCCATCTCTCCTCCTCCACCACCACCCCAATCATTAACTCAACCGCCGCCGCCTCCTCCGGTAAAGGTCGGGAGTAGCAAACCGATTCACGAGAAGCATCACCAAAGAAAAAAATGGAGACAGAGAAGGAACCAAAAGCATCCACAGCCTCGGAAGCTGAACACGGGGAAGACGGTGGGGTTTTTCTTCGCCGGTGCAGCTACAGCTTTGCAAGTAGTTGTTGCTGCTTTCTTGCTTCTCAAAAGAAGACAGCTTCTCCTCAAGATCAGCAACGATAACAGACACTGATTCAAATACACTAAAGCATCATCATCTTCTTCTCTTCGGATCTTTGCTGTTGGAGTTAAGTCATCTCAGTTTTGGTCCTCTTTTGTCTGTAAAGTTTTGGTTCTTGATCCAAATGAAAATTTTAGTTTTGCTGCTTCAAAGCTTTAGTCTTTCAGACAAATCTCTCTAGTAGTCTAATCTGGAACCAGTCGTTTCAATAAAATGTTGTTTGGTAATAATAATCTCAAATTTGATGATACATTTTAGTATCATTGTGTTGTTTTGATTCCCTAGTGATAGATCTAAGTTAGACTTAAAAGGAGGATTGTACGCATCATGTCTCCTTTTTTTTTGAATGGTGTTTAATGTCATGCATTATCATGTAGAATAGTTGCAGTGGACCGAGCTGAACTTAAGTATATTGGACCACTCAAACCCCATTTGGAGAGAGCCTTGTCCTAAAAAGTTAGCTTTATCTTTGTTTTTCTTCTTCTTCTAAGGTGAATGCTTATACTTAGTTTTAGCAAGTAAACATAAACGGTGTGACTAACTTCAGGATATGAAAATGAAAAGCTCACATTACAATGTAACCATGTTGACAGGTTTTTGAAGAATGACAAGGAATACAAAACAGACAAGACAAGACAAGAAAAGAAAAAACAAACAAGGCGTTGTTGTTTCAGTCAAGGATGTCTTTTTTTTTTGCTTAGCCAGTTCCACCAAGAACACCCTTAAGCGTCTTGATTACTTTAGGATCAAGGAAAGTAGTAGCCGAGACGAGCTCAGTGGAAAGACTATTAGCAAATAGCGCAAAGTCAAGAATCTGGAGACCAGGGCTCGCACTGCTGAAAGTGACAAACGCAACAGCAGCGCTCTTACCCGCATTGATCTGGAAATGAAGCAGGCCCTGGGGGAACACCATGACCTGTCCCGGTTTAAGCGTCTGCACGTAGACAGAGTTGGCAGAGGAGATGAACCCAGCGGTGATTGAGCCGTCGAGGACGAAGAGAACCTCAGAGGCGCCAGGGTGAGTGTGCATTGGGATCACACCTTTAGGTGCTAGGTCAAGCCTAGCTGTGGAGATGCCTAGACCGTTCAGAGCCGGGAACTGAGCGACGAAGCCTGGTGTCACCGCGGCGCTGATGATGTTGGTGGTGTTCCCGGGAGTGCCTAAGCTGAAGACGAAGTCAGAGGCTTTGACGTGGATGGGACGGATGCAAGGGTAGCCAGCTGGGGTCTCAGCGCGTTTGAGGTTGGCTACGCAGAAGTCTTGGACCGAGGCATTGGAAAGAGCGAAGAGGAGAGACAAGAGGAAGATAATGCGCAACATTTTTGATTTGATTTGGTTGGTTGGTTTTAAGTTTTTGTTGCTCTATTCTTCCTCTCTTCTCTTGTGAGTGTTTATATAGAGAGGAGGTGCTGAGGCTGGTGGATGGAACTGTGTGGTGAACATTGGAGAGACGGAGATAAGCTTTTGGATGGGAAGGGGGGGGTGTGAAAACAAAGGACCACTCTTTAGATAGATACAAACAAAATGGCTCTTTTCTTTGCCTGCCTGTCACGCATCATTTGGATCGCTGGTGATCTTTATTGATTGATGTAGACATTGATATTTACTGACTGCGGAGATTACGCGTTGTGTAAAGGAGAAGAAGGCGGTGGATTTTGAGAAGAACAGAGAGTGAGACATCAAGCTTAAGTTCTTTTCCTGTACGTTAACGTGTGCCTCAAGTAAGTAGAAGAGAGTAAATCACGGTAATAAGACGCCCGTTTACTTGGGTGTAGGTTGGAGTTATGAGTCAAGGAGGGGATAGCATTTTTGTCACAAGTTGGGTTAAGTTGACGTAGAGAATACGAGGGAGAGGATGTGTTGTCATGTAGTTTGGACCCTATGCACACATGTGAAGAAACCATTAGAAGACACTATTTGACAGCCAAGAGAAGAAGCTTAAGAAAGATTCTTATAAATATCCCATTTTACTTTTGTTTCATGTAACTAACCATATGTGTGGAGACTAAACCTTAACTTGCAAAAATGATATCCCCTATATATTAATTGAGAAGCATTTGAAAAATTAGAACCTTAATTTTGTATTAATTAAAAAAAACCTCAAATCCTAGGTGGCACTCTAAATGCCTTCTAAATTCCATTTCAAAGAATTCTAGAGCATCTAATATAAAGTATAGTTTAATCTAACGGTGTCACATTATTCCATAATTATATAACACTAAAGAACATTATATTAACCTAAAATATAGAAAGTGTGTATTTTTTCCTTAAATGAAAGCTACAGAATTACCTAATATGATTTACATATATATGGCAATTAATGATTATGAATAATAAAGATTTGATAATAATTTTTGCATCCTTCTTCATTTTTGTTTAAATTTATATTATTAAAAAAAATTAAACAATCACATTAACCATATAATAAAAAA
>NC_027753.1:36221787-36312086 GCF_000695525.1 Brassica oleracea var. oleracea
AAATATTTTATATATATAAATAAAATGATCACATATATAAAAAAAAACTATCGATAATGTATATACAAATAAACTCACCCTGCGCAAGGCGCAGATCTTATCCTAGTCTTTCTATGTTTGGAATCATTACAGATAGACTGTCAAAAAAATAAAAAGCATTATAGATTGTAAGACCATGATTATCACTGCACCGTTTCTTATGCTAAAATTTTTTTTATTTTTTTTTTCTGATTAATAAAAAAAAATTAAAAAGCGTACCCATCGTTGATTTCCACGTGTTAGTGGAGTCCGCGAAAAGTGTAATAAACAGACTAAAATTGATTCTTATTTTATCTCTTCTATCACCGATTTTTACGCAAAAGTTAGACCAACCACTTAGAAACCCCTCTTGTAACCCCGCGTTGCTCTAAGATACACTGACAATTATGAGCTGAAAAGTTGAAACTTTAAGCCTTAAATATAAATAAATGGGCTTCAGCCCATAAATGAAGTCTAAATAAAGACATAACAACGAAACAAATGTTACGGGTCGGGTCATAATTATTCGCTCCAGATGTCTGGCACTGACACACACACACGCGCGCGCCTTTTACCTCTCCATAATAACTACAGAACTGAGCAGAAGTACATCCCAGCAAAGGCAACAAGATCTTCTTTTTTTGTTTAAAAGAGTTTAAAAGAAAAGAAAAAAGATAAGAACATTTCTACATTATTATTAATATATACATTCCTATCAAATCTCTCTCTGTCTCAGACTGTTTGTCTTAGAGACGACAAGTAGATTCCTTTTTTTCATTTGCTTTCCCAGCATCCAATAATTGTCATCTAATTTTCTCTAGAGAAAATAAGATTCTTTGGTTTTATTTCCCGAGAAAATATAATCTTGATTTCATCTCTGTTATTATCTGTACTCCTGGAACTTCTTCTTTTCTGCTTTTGAAGGTAAGTAAACATAAAATTTTATTCCCTTGTTTATAATCAAGCTTTTGAAAAAAAATTTGCTTTGCTTTAGAGATATGAATCTTTTGGTTTCTGTGTCTTCATTTATAGACGTTATATTATTGCTATGAATCTTATGAATCAGTTGTCTCCTTATCTCTAGGCTACTTATAGAACAGCTATTACTTCTTCTCTTTGTATCTATATATAGATCTCTTTCCTCAAAACATTGATTGTTATCTTGTCCGAGATTGATTGATATATTATATAACTGATAAAAGAAATATATTTATTTATCTATGCCTTGTGCTACTGGAAAAGTTTATGTGAGATCATGAGTTGAAATATACTGTTAAATCTCAGGAACAAGAACAATCAAGATTTGAGGTTAATGGAATCAAAAATGGAAGGAGATGTGTTTTCCGGATTTGGAGAGAGATACCAGATGGATGGCAAAGTGTTGCAGAATTTCCAAAAGAGCTTTGTTCAGGTTCAAGACATTTTGGATCAGAACCGGCTTCTCATCAACGAGATCAACCAGAACCATGAGTCAAAGCAAGCAGATCACTTGGGAAGAAACGTTGGTTTGATAAGAGAGCTCAACAACAATATCAGAACTGTGGCAAGTCTTTATGGTGATCTCTCTCATTCTTTTGCCAGATCCATTGATGCTTCATCAGAAGGAGAATCCACTGGGACCAACAACCAAAAGAGATTTAGATCCGGTTAATATTACCAAAAGAAAGATCAATCTCTCTGTTTCTGTAGAGTCAATGCTAATCTGAATATGTATTGTGCAACAAGACAACAAGGTCACTTCTGTTGGAATGAGTTCATGTCTTTAGTTCAGAGAATAAAAAAAAGGAAGTTCATGTCCTTGATGATCAGACCTTTGGGACTATAATGATATGTAGAGCTCTTGCTTTCTTTGGTTCTTGATTGACTTTGTAGACCTTTTAATTGTTGTTGTTGCAGTAACTAAGAATATAGAAATGTTCATATGAACCTTGATTTTATCTAAAACAAAGTATGAAACTAAATTATGATAGTAAAAAAAAAATGGGATATGAAGTGTACTGAAGATCTGATCTAACAAAAGAAAGAATAAAAGATGCTGATCACTGTTGCCTTTGTGGCTTGCATGATCCTTAAAGTCAAAAAGTCAGCAGAGTTTTAACTTTAGTTAGGTTGTACATTATTGCACTTTTGTTTTATTTTATTTATTTAGCTTTTGGACAAGAGAATCTAGCCAACCTTTTGGTTCCACTTCATGTATTGCACCTTTTTTTTTTTGTAATATTCAATTTGCTTGGCTCACAACATCCCATTTCAAATTAACAACATCCAGTTTCCAATCAACTTTCTTGTGGATGGATATCTTATAAAACTACAAAAGTGAAAGGGATGTAAACTGTAGGGTCCTCATACTCTGGTAAGAAGAAAAAAGTGTATTGAGACACATCAAATATGTAGGAAGAATGATGTTTTTTAGATATAGACAATGATGATCTCTAGTGTTCTGCTCTGTTCTGTTCATCTCAACTTCAAAGTTTTTACTTCTTTTGTCTCTGCATCAGTTTCATCAACTGTCCTTCCCAGTCAGAAACAACCTCTTCTCCATTAGAAACCTGACAAAACGAAAAGCCTCATCAGTAACAATGCTTCTTTATATTGAAAGCAAAGAACGTTGTTATGTACCTCAAATATCAATCCTGTTGGTGGGATCACACTTAGAGCTTCAATACATATACGAGCAGCGTCTTCCTTGCTTAAGCTTCCTTTGGTTGCAGCATCCTGTTTCATTCAAAAAAAAATGTTGTTTTAAAGTCCAACACATGATTCAACTTATGAGTTATAAGATTATGATTTTACCGAGCTGAAGTTGAACCCTTGGTTCCCACCAGGACTGTTCTCCAGCTTGCCTGTTCTTATGATTGTATAAGGTACATTAGAAGATATAACTGCTTTTTCATCTCCCTCAGCTAATTTTTTAGCTTTGCTATTCATCATAGCTTCAATTCCACCGCTGCTTTCATAAACAGACAACTGCAGCTTCATTAAACCATGATCTTTCCATATACATTACTAATTGAAACCAAGTTAAATCCATGCAGATGCATCCTTACCTGAGACAAGAGAACTACATGTTTCACACTTTTTAAGCTCTTGACATTTGATAAGAAACCCTCCTGCCAAGGAAAAGAATGACATGCTTAACGTTTTAGAACAATGCAGAACTGGATCAAGGAGGGTTTGGTTAAAAACATACAGTTGGGGATATGATTGCACCAACGCCTCTAAAAACCTTCCTTAAGAAACGCTCGTCACTTGCATCTCCAGACGTTAACTTCATTAATTTAAAAATGTTTTAACCAAGAGAGAAACAAACAGACCACAGTTCAGAAGTGTTTTGATTCAGTGAACCAAACCTCAACATAAGCTCCAAAAGCTTCCATAGCCTTTCTCTTGTCCTTGACAAGTGCTTTAACACGAGTGCCTTTCACAATCAGTTGCAGTATAATCATCTACATGAGCTAAAAGTTAACACTTTCTCAGTTTCTTCATCTTGTTGCATCGTCCAATGTATGATGATTCTATATATGAAAGACATTAAAACACACACACCTGACCAACGTCACTGTCTCCGTCCGTTACAAAAACAGTGTCTTTGACTCCATCAAGAGCGTCTTCTTCTTGTTCCTCTGCTTCATCGTCTTCTTCACTTGATGATCCGTCCTTTGGCAAAAGCTCAGGCGCTCCATACCATTTCCTAAGCTTAGGACCGCCTTAAATAAAACATCAAAAACAGTCAGACCAAACTGATTCTAAAGTCATGCTTCCATAAAAAGCATAGAAACTTAAAAGTACCTTCGATGTAATCGAGGATTTGATCCACAAAACTGATTTTCTTCTTAGCCAAGCAACGAACAAGAGAGCGTTTTCCAGATGTAACCACAAGTTGACACTTAGCTTCTGAGACTTGATTCGAAGAAGAGAATAGTAAAGCAGGTCCTCCTTGAGTGAGGAGAGATGAAGGTAGAGAAGAACCAGCCATGTCTGTAGTTGCAAAGATAAGAGGTTTCGTCCTCACGTTACTACTGTCATCTCCTCAACTGTTTTCAATGTAACCCTCTGGAAGAGAAAGAGGTTTTTCTAAGATTGTTATCACTTCCTCTCTTTGCCAGGTGTTTGAAGCACACATCGTTCATTTTGCAAACCTTATCACAAACGTCATCTTGGTGTTATGTGTTTTTTTTTTTTTTTTGAAAAAGGTGTTATGTGGTTTTGATAATTCATTTTGATTCAAACTCCATATATATGGATATTTCTTTATGTGAAAAAAGGTTTCTTAATATGATCTTTTATATGTTGTTTAGTCTTTTAGCATTGATCCATCTCTAGTCTATCCCTTACACTAGCATTGATGGTATCGGAGGATACAGAGACAGTGCTTACATTTAAAGTGGAGGTTAATAGTCTCTATGAACTCTCTATAGTCCAAGTTCTTAGGAGTTCAGAAGCTCTTTACACTGTTCACATATTGTCCTTTATAATTGATTCTCTGTTGTCTCTTTTCTCAACCAAGCACTTCCATCTCAACTACTTAAGCTTTCTTTTCCAAAAACAGCACATTCTGTTCAGTTTCACCAGTAGGTTCAGTCTTATTTTCCATAGGTGCAAAAGACCATTGTTGTAAGAGAAACATGCCCACAATAAAGTCTAAAAGGATCAGTGACATACTTACGCACAAATGTTTGCACAATGTACTATTGATTTAGTTTGCAAGAGAAACACAAATTATGTATAGCTTGACAATAATTAAACCTGGACTAACGTAAATACTCTCACCTACTCCATGAAAACTTCATCTCGTTTTAAAACTCTTAAACGGCGTGTAATCCTGGTCTATATGTAATAGACGGCACGGTGTTCCTTGTACACGTGAACCAAAACGGAAGGTAGTTGATTCTGTTTTGGCGTTATCCGGCTATTAACTGACATGGCAAAATAATCGGACAAAACTTCGTGAAGTACATAAAACTCAGAAGCGTATGTATACACGGATTCCAAATCACCAAAAGCAAAGATTTGATTCGAGTTAAATAAAAACGGTTTCGAATCCGGACTTTTGTTTAACTAGAAAAAGCCGAAAGCGAGCCAACCAAAGATTTGTCCTTCCAATTTTGCTTTTAATAAATCCACAAGAAGCTTCTCTCCTCTGCAAACCAAATCGAATGTTAGGGATCAATTCGAGTAAAGTCTAATCGTCTTCCTTCGATTTCTGCAGGCTAACTCAATTTTTCTAGTGGTAAGCATTGGAATCAGATTGAATTTGTGTGTTCTCAAGGTTTGGTTTCTCGCTTTGTTGATAAAGATAGATACTTTTATATTAAAAAGCCTTATCTTTGTGTTAAAGATAGATTCTTTCTGGTTGAAGTTAGAGAAAGAGACTCTCCTTTTGTTTTGTGGTATTGCTTCACTGGGAATCCGTTTTGGTTTTGGTCTTTGGTGAATGCAAATTTACAAATAGTGTTCTGTTTAGACTACACATTATGTAATAGCGTCCTCTGTGGATTGTTCTTTTGAGCATTCATCAAATTTTTTTTTCCTGTTTTGGATATCAGGGCTGTGTGTTGGGAGTTTGATTTATCTATATGGGGACTGTGGTTGGAACTGTTGAGGACCGCAGGGAGATGTTTGATGTCAGTGCTCAGACAAGGATCACACCTTTTTCTTCAACAAATCAGATTGGGAATCCTGTTGCCTACAAGCTTGTCCGGGTATGGTTTACAAAATGTGTCCTTTTCGTTCGTAGCTTCTGTAAGCGTGTTCCTAGTTAGAAGAGGAAAGAAAAACAAATTCTTATAGAGTTTTTCTTCTCTTGAAATTGAAAAGTCTGTTGACTATAGGTATTATTAGTCTTTCACAATCTTATTTTAGTTGTGTTTATGGAAATGGTTTAGGTTGCAGGAGATGGGAGACTAGTCCCTGCAACCGATGAAGAAATTTTGGAGGTTAACGAGACGGATGTGCATTCTGCATCAGATGCTTGTCAGAGTCTAGGCTTCCTTCCGACCGAAGGGTCACCTTTTCGGTTGTCCCAACTAAAAGAATGTTCTGAAGGTTTGGTTCTGACCATTCTTTACATGTTGAACCGATTTTGACTAAAAAGCCTATGCTTCTTTGCTTCTATTACTGCTCCTTACTTGAGTAATTTTTTGTTTCTTTGGTAGATAATGCATTATATGTTAGAATATGCTCAAGTCTTTAGTGATATAGGCCCAAATATGCTCAAGTATCTCTGACTTTTCCGACTAGATCAAGTTATTGTTTACTTGCATCTTGTTGATAACTTTTTTTATTTGACTCAGTTATCAATCTAGGTTTATTGCGCTCTGACAATGTGGAACCATCTACAGATCAGGTGAATTCTCAATCTGAGGTTAGTCCCATTTCATAAATATGGAAAAACAGATTTTTATTTCTCAAGCATTGTATATTTATTTACCTCACAAAAGTCCTATTATTTTCTGATTCTAAATAATGTTTGAAATGTCGTTAGAACTCTATCAGTGACCTTACTCCTTGCATTTTGCTCCAACTTTGAGATATTTGCAGTATAGCGAGGAGTTCTTGCAAAAGGTAGAACAGGATGAGAGGCTTGTCATGGTTTCTACTCCTCCAGATGCCAACATCCAGTGTTGTAATGAAAACAACATGTTTGACGAGGATCAAGTCCACCATGAGCCCCTTCCTTTCTCATCAGATGTTCAGAATGGATGCGATGTGAATCAATCTAACACTGTTGAACCATCTAGTCCAAAAGAAACTGCATTGCCTGCTGCTGCTGCTTCTCAAAAACCTGATTTTGCTTTAGTTAGAGGTGAGATCTGCTTGGATAATTTGCCTATCAAAGCACTGCAGGAAACATTCAGAGCGACGTTTGGCCGTGAGACAACTGTTAAGGACAAGACTTGGCTGAAAAGGAGGATCACAATGGGACTTACCAAGTCCTTTGATGTACCAACGACGAACCTGACAATTAAAGATAACAAGCTAGTTGGAAATCAAGTCAAGTCCAATGATGTGTCTGATGATGTAAGAGCTACTAACGTTAAGGAAGCACCATCTAGTAGTGCTTATCATGTCAATGGACATTCAAAAGAAGCTTCTGCTCATAGTCTCGGTGTCAACCACTATTGGGCAACTGAAGATTTTTCGTGTGAAGAGAGGGCTGCAAAAAGAGTTAGGAAACCTACTCGAAGATACATTGAAGAACTTTCAAAAACCGATGACAAGTCAGTGTTTCCTTCAAAAGATCAGAGGCTATCTGAAAAATCCGAGGTCAGGTCTATGAGCGTCTCCTCAGGGAAGAGAGTTACAGTCACCAGGGTGGTGCCTCTCGGTGGATCTGAGGTTGAGGTTCCTTATGTTTCTCATGTCCGGAGAAGCCGTCCTAGAGAGAACTTTATGGCTCTTATGGTATGTCTCTTGTTTACTCATTCTTCTCTAATATAGTAATTAGTCTGGTGACTTGTCAATATAGAACATATGGACAAAACAATTAAATGACATTGTGGTTGGAATGTGATTAAGAATAATACAACACTTGTGTAGGAATGTCATACCAGTTGCTTGGAAGCAAAAGCTAGTGGAGGAGAGAGTAACCTGTTGAACAGTGAAGCTGTGAGTCCAGGTTCAGTGGTAAAGTCAGCTTCTGGACCAATCCAGAATGAAGTAAGACATACCTTTTTCTTTTTTTGGTTCTGTCCATCAAAAAACCTTAAGTTTCTTTAGCAAATCTGATTCAGTATCTGGTTGCATTCTTTGGTTTTGAAAATGCAGTTGGCTACGAGTCACAACAACACCAACGAGGAGAATATTCTCACTGAGGCTGATCAAGACATAGAGCCAGACTCATCTGGAAATAGCTCGGATGACTATAACAACACTGGCGCGCCGATGATGCAAGGTGGTGGAGTTAGAAGGAAGCATCATAGAGCTTGGACTCTGTCTGAGGTTACAACATTAGTAGAAGGTGTATCCAAGTATGGAGCTGGGAAGTGGTCCGAGATCAAAAAGCTTTCCTTCTCATCTCATTCACACCGTACCTCTGTAGATCTCAAGGTAGGTGATTGATCACAAGTGTTTAGCCCTCTTGACATGATCCTATCAATCCAGGCTTTGTTTTATAATCTATCTTGTTGTTTTTGTAGGACAAATGGCGAAATCTCTTGAGAGCAAGCTTTGCTCAGAGTCCCTCAAACAACATGGTACCTCTCTTTATCTTGCAACTGCATTGTCCTTTGCTAATAAGAGTGGATGTGCTTAGTTGTGAATGTGTGGGTGCAGGGAAGTTTCAAGAAACATGGGTCGATGCACATTCCTGTGGAGATTCTGTTGCAGGTGAGGGAGCTCGCGGAGAAGCAATCACTGGTCCCACCGAATCACCGTTAAGACAAGGAAACAAGATCCAACTTCTTAATGTAGCTGATGTTTGTAAAATAGCCAAACTAAGTAAGAGAGAGAGAGAGAGAAGTGTGAGATAAAGCCACAGTTTCTGTAGGGTTATGTAACTTTTATAAAGGAAGCTTTGTGGGTTTAGTTATTAAAGAACACTAATAAGAAGCGTCTTTCTCTTGAGTTGGTGTCCATGGATTATGAAAGTCATGATCTCACGACAAAACATGCGTTTGATTTGGACTTGAACTGGGCCTTTTCTAATTATATCCATAACTCAACTCTTCTAGCTATTGTCTCTTGACCCAGACTTACGTGTATGATGAGTGCATCTTTCTCGCTTTCTCTAGAATCATCCTCTGGTCTGGTCTCCATCGCTCATCTTCTTGTCATATTTCTAGTTTCTTATCGCTGTTCCAAGAATCATATGCAAGGCTAAGTTGCATAGCTTCGTATTTGATCTAAGTTTTGAACTCGTTTGATCAAAAGAGTGCAACTATTATTTGTTTAGACAAGTCGACGCTAAAAGAGGTGAGCCTTCGTTTGTTGAATAAGTTACTAAATTAAGATTTGGTTTAAATTCTTATCCTTTGATGTTATTCAGATGATGCGTCTTTCTTTGTCTATTTAATAAGTGTGGTTAAATTGTTGATTTTATGATTAACCTTTGAACTATCTGTCTGATTAGTGTTAGATCATTACTTAAAAGAAAATGGGAATCATCGAAAGGATTAAAGAAATTGAAGCCGAGATGGCTCGGACACAGAAGAACAAAGCTACAGGTTACTCTTCATGTTATAGTACATGCATGAGAATCATATAATTGATTTTTCATAATATTTGCTGAGAAAATAGTAGTAGAGGAAGTGGTCATCTATTGAAACTATTGTTCCCACTTTTGATGGGCAGAGTATCATCTTGGCCAGCTCAAGGCAAAGATTGCAAAGCTCAGAACACAACTGTTAGAGCCTCCCAAAGTAAATATTCAACTTCTTATAAATATAGCTGTATACAAAAACTTGTGCTCCTTTCATCATTTCTAATTTTTTTTTGTAATTGTCTACCAAATGTACATAACAGGGTTCAAGTGGAGGTGGAGATGGTTTTGAAGTTACAAAGTATGGTCATGGACGTGTTGCACTTATTGGCTTCCCAAGGTCCATCTTAAATTTCTCTACTTACATGTACATAATGTATTTGTTTCAATTATGGAGTCCTCACTTTGTTTTTTTTCTTCGTGGATGTAATTTGGCAGTGTTGGAAAGTCCACGCTCTTGACGATGTTAACTGGCACACATTCCGAAGCAGCCTCATATGAATTCACAACGCTTACATGCATCCCTGGAGTCATTCGCTACAATGACACCAAGATTCAGCTGCTTGATCTTCCTGGGATTATTGAAGGTGCTTCTGAAGGAAAGGGGCGAGGGAGGCAGGTTTTAAATCCATTTCATTCTTGATTTTTATCACTCCCCATATCCTTCGTATCATTTTACTTCTTGAACCAAAGGTGAATTAAAACTGTTTTGTTTCTCAGGTTATTGCTGTTGCAAAGTCCTCTGACCTTGTGTTGATGGTTCTTGATGCCTCCAAAGTAAGAGTCTTAGTTTTGGCAACCATTCAAATCGTTTTGTGCCTTTTGGCTATCTATTAATCTCTATTTGTTGTTCCTTAGAGTGAAGGTCACAGGCAGATTCTGACTAAGGAACTTGAAGCAGTGGGTTTGCGTTTAAACAAAAGACCTCCACAGGTAAATGAATCTCATCTTCATGTGCTGAACTATATACTCTTGATAGAGACTAATAAAACCACCTTGATGTGAAACCATTTTTGTGACTGTTTTAACAGATATACTTTAAGAAGAAGAAGACTGGTGGAATCTCTTTCAACACTACAGCACCGTTGACTCGCATTGATGAGAAGCTCTGTTATCAGATTCTGCATGAATACAAGATTCACAATGCTGAGGTAACACAACTATATGAACTTTGAATGGTATTATTGCTTTTGTTGTTTTGATGAGAGATATGTTCTGAGTTTAGTAATGAACGTTGCAGGTTTTATTCCGTGAGGATGCTACGGTGGATGACTTTATAGATGTCATTGAAGGCAACCGCAAATATATAAAGTGTGTGTATGTCTACAACAAGATAGATGTTGTTGGAATCGATGACGTGGATAGGCTAGCAAGACAGCCAAACTCCATTGTTATTAGCTGCAATCTAAAGGCAAGTTCTATTATCCATACTTCTCTATATCCAATGGATGGGAACAGCTAAACTTAGATGGCGAAAGACAGTTGTGAATGTGTGTATGAAACACTAGTCTAATGGTGAAATTTTGTTGTTGTTTGAAACAGCTAAACTTAGATAGACTACTTGCAAGAATGTGGGAGGAAATGGGACTTGTGAGAGTTTACACAAAGCCTCAGGGCCAGCAACCAGATTTTGATGAGCCCTTTGTCCTCTCAGCTGTATGTACAAGACCTCTCGACAATTTGGAGAGATGACTTTTTGTCATTTTGGACTTCACCATAACATATATGTCATATTCTACAGGACAGAGGTGGATGCACAGTTGAAGATTTTTGTAACCACGTCCACAAGACTCTGGTGAAAGATATGAAGTATGCACTGGTTTGGGGCAGAAGCGCAAGGCACTACCCTCAACACTGTGGTCTTTCTCACCGTCTTGAGGATGAAGATGTTGTTCAAATCGTCAAGAAAAAGGTATGGAGGCACAAAGCGTTTTTTTATCTGATCTCTCTAATATCAAATGTTGATGATGCTGGTGAAAATTTTCAGGAGAGAGAGGAAGGTGGTAGGGGGAGGTTCAAGACCCACTCAAACGCACCTGCAAGAATTGCAGACAGAGAGAAGAAAGCTCCACTTAAGCAATAAGACACACTTGATCATTCTGAATGATCTCCTATAAGACTTCATATGTATTGTATTTTTGTATGTGAACATATTTGCAAAAATAATATTAAAAGTTGGAACCGTTTGTGTTTTAAAATAAGTTGAAAGTATAGTTGTCAGCCATCATATCTGGAGGTGAAGCTTATTGGTTTCATATTTTGACAAGAGATAAGAACAGATTCTTTCAGGAACATTAGAAAGCAAGAGATAAAATGGTCCAAACAGTGACATTGCAATCTTCAAACTAATCATATCTAAAAGATACACAGAGATTGCTTCTTTATCTATAATCCGTGTATGTTGTTTAGTGGGGAGGGGACCAACAAGCTGTTGAAACGATGCTTACTTAGCCTCTCTGGCTCTTTGCCCACATATGTCTCCCTGTTACTTGAGCAGGTGGATACAGATCCGAACCAGCACTACGCTTTACATCGACATCTCCGTTGAAAGACATGGACTGTTTCTTCTCAAACGGTGTTTTGGAACAAGAACCTGATCGTCTCTGCTTAGCTTTGATAGATTGTGTGAGACTCATGTAGCTTGGCTTCCTGTAATACCCTCCTTCCTCAAGGAAACTTCCTGAGAAGGGAACCGGAGACTGAGACGTCGAAGAAGTCTCGGAACTGGTAGCTGATGATGACATTGGAGGAGGTCTAGCCAAAACTCTGGTTGTGAGACTGTTCTTCCTAACCTGAACCGCGTCGTGTTCAGACACGCTGCTCTCGCTTTTCCTTGCGTTGTTGTCTGATGAGTTTGTGGGACCACCTTCCATCAACCGCCCTTCCCATGGCCTGTCTGCAACCCATCTGTCGAGCCAGTTCCAACCCGGACTGCTCTTGCATGACCCGCTACTCTTCTTAACGCTCCCTTGTTTGTTCACCTTAGCGTTAGGGCTTGGACACGTCCTTGGCTGTCAAAGATTTTGAGAAAACTCAGTAAACACAAATGTTTCTGAAAGAGTTAATTAAGTGCTTTTCAAGCCGTTTTACCTGGTGTGTGAGTGCATATACCATAGCTCTCTCCCTCTTGATAGCTCCTTCTTGCCTCATTTGTAGCTTCGTTCTCACTTCATTCACACTTCCAGGGCTATCACACCAACCCTTCTACACAAAAAAAACATCAATGCAAAGTTTAGTCTTCTCTTACATGCCTCATGCCTTTGTCTGATAATATTATTACCTCAGCTTGCTTAGCAGGATCATTCTTTTCTTCAGATGGCTTCTCCAACTCCTGTCCATCTGAAGGAGCCCTGTTGCATTGAGCTCGTACACGAGCTTGGACTCGAACAAGAGCTTGCATACACCTTAATGTCACATCTGCTTGCTTCCTGACTTGCCTTCCACGGAATATCGCCTGAATCCTCACCACCGCCTTCAAAGCTCTCAGCGCCTGCCTTGCCTATTAGAAAAAATGACCACAAAAGCTTCAGACAAACACAAACGAAACTGAATTTGACTAAGTTTAAGGATCCAGATTAAGTTGTTGAATGGTTTGACTTAAAGTTTCTAACTTTATGAAAGTAAAGACACAACTCATCGCAACGATCAAGTCTCTAATGTCCATGTAAGAGTGTGTTTGACTTAAAGTTTCTAACTTTATGAAAGTAAAGACACAACTCATCGCAACGATCAAGTCTCTAATGTCCATGTAAGAGTGTGTTTGACTTAAAGTTTCTAACTTTATGAAAGTAAACAACCATAAAGACACAAGTCATTGCAATGATCAAGTCTCTAATGTCCATGTAAGAGTGTGTTTGACTTAAAGTTTCAAACTTTATGAAAGTAGACAACCATAGAGACACAACTCATTGCAATTATCAAGTCTCTAATGTCCATGCAAGAGTGAGTGTACCAGGAAAGATCGAAAAGCAGCTTGGATCCGAGTAGCAGCCCATTCACGTTTAACAAGAAGGAAATCTTTAGGTGGAGCTCTGATAACAGCAGCAACAGACGCTGCAAAAGAATCATCTGCGGAGAAAGACGGTGGATCTGAGCCAAGAGAAGGAGTTCCATAGCTACTAGCACGGCTCTTGAAACCTTTTGAGGAAGAGATGAAACTCTCTGAAGAAGTCCTCCACAGTTTCCATTTCTTCTTGCTGTTCTTATCACCTAACTGAAAAAAGATCAATGCTTTATAAGAGAGATCGAATCATGGAGATAGAGAAAGAGAGAGGCTTTGGAGATTACTTGTTGATCATCAGTGATGGGTTTCTTGTTAGATATCAGAGACTTAATCCAGTTTCCAGAGCCACCCATTTGTCAAGTTTGAGACTTTGGAATCAGATACTGTGGAGGAAGATCAGATTCGAGAATATAACTGTGAAGTGTTCTTGGGAAGTGAAAGAGAAGAAAGAGAGAAAGTTTTGGTGGCCTGTGAATGATGTAGATAAAAAGGGCTTGTAATATGTTAAAAGAAGAGAGAAGAATGCATTTGAAATTTGAAATTTTGGGGGAAGGAAGAGAAAAGCATTTGTTTAATTTAAATAACGGTAACATTGACATCTCGCTTTCGCCTCGTAATAAATAAAGAGATAAAAGGATAATAAATGACTCTTTTAACTTTGGAAAATTAAATAATTTATATCTCATGTCCCGCGTGGTGATAATGTTAACAAATATGGCGGAGGGTCCATGTATGTATGAATAGTTATGAAAGGACCACCTTATTATTTGTTTGTTTGTTTTTCACCCCGTAGCTCTTGTAAACGATTAAAAAGTCCATTTAGTGATTTTACTGTAGAGTTCTACAGCTATTTTTGTTGGGATCCTCCATCTTAGTATTATTGGTTCTTGTATTCTCGTTAAAATTATGTCACATATGTTATAGAAAAATAGCATTTTCGAAAATGGATGGAAGATTAGAAAATAAAACAATCTTGAAGTGGACAAAAAAAAAACAATCTTAAAGTGGAGACATCATCAGTTTAACATTAAAAAAAAAAATACATCGTACGACATGGTGATTATAGAAATGAATATTACAAAAGTTGGTATTGTGGTTAGACATGGACCTAGTCACGATAGAAATAAAGAAAACCAATAATACAAATCCAACCACTGTGACAATGTTCATCTCAATATTATAATTTCTTTGTATTTTAGTTTTAAGCTCTTATAAATCCACTAAATCCAATCTTTAAACAAATTCTTATTATTGAATAATATTGATTCTTAAATCTGATATCGATTCTTGATTTTAAAATGTTTTAAAATCAAGAATCAATAATAATTGATTTAAATATTAGATTTCAAAATAATAAAACCAATGACACATTCTAAATACAAGAACCAATAACATCAGCTTAATGTGAACAATACATTCTCTCAATAATCTCCACTTATTCAGTTTATTAACAAACGCAAAGAACAATAATAACTGTAGCAGTGAGAGTGTTCTTTTATTACAGAAAATCACTTCAGTCGCCATTATGCCTCTTGTGCTTTGTGGAAATCAGGTTTACAAACGTTCAGAAAGCCTCTAAACGAGACCAAGGATGCTTTATATGTTTCTATTTCAGAGAGTTCTCGATATCAATCACAAACCGGTACTTGATGTCCTTCTTCACCACCCTTTCAATAGCTTCGTTTGCCTTCTGAATGGGAACCACCTCAATGTTGGGATAAATCTTATGAGCTGCACAAAAATCTATCATCTCCTGAGTCACCTTGGTACCTCCACTCACACTTCCCGCAAGCACTCTCATACCTGTATACCAATGATCCTTATGGTCTAAGCATCTTGAGGGTATGTATGTAAGCGTATAACAAAGAGATGCGTACCAAGGTTGAGAGTGGCAGGCTGGATTTTAATCTCACTTGGGAAACCAACCAGGACATAAGTCCCAGCGATCTTCAACAGCGACATGTAAGGATCAAACGCGTGATCACCAGACGCTGTGTCAATGATAAAGTCTAGAGACTTCGCTAGTGCCTGCCAAGTTAACATCACGTAGCTACCAAGTTAGGTTTTGGTTCCATCCCTAAGAAAACCCCTCTCTCTCTCTACGTACCTTCATCTGGTCATGGTCAGAGGAGATAACGAAGTTGTTAGCTCCAAGCAGATTCAAAGCCTCCTCTTTCTTGGAGACGCTGGTGCTGAAAACCGTCACATGAAGTCCAAAAGCCTTGCCGAACTTAACCGCCATGTGGCCAAGCCCACCAAGCCCCACCACCCCAAGAGTTTTACCAGGCTGGTTCATATTGTGACGCATCATGGGAGCATAGACAGTGACGCCAGCGCATAGCAACGGCGCAGCTGATTCCAAGGGATAGTCCACAGGTATCTTATAACAATACCTATTGTATCAAACTCACCAGCCACTCACTCACTCACTCACAACTTTTTTAAAGAATATGACAAAAGAGAGAGAGAGATGATTATAAAACCAACCTCTCGTGAACAACGATGTGGCTAGAGTAGCCTCCTTTGGTAACAGAGCCATCGTAATCAACGCCGTTGAAAGTGAAGACTTGCCCTTTCACACAGCTAACCTCTTGTCCTTCGTCGCAGTAATCACACTCCCTGCAGGAGTTAACAAACGTTCCGACACCAACGTGGTCTCCGACTTTGAACCGTGTGACATTAGATCCAACCTTGTTCACTACTCCAGCAATCTCATGCCTTAAAAACAGAGGAATATTTAAATTAAATAAAAACATTAGGGAAGGTCAAAGTTGGAAGCTTTAATAAGAGATGGGTATTGTTAAAAAAAACATACCCAGGAACCAAAGGGTACTTAGAGTCTCCATGTTTGTTTTTTGTCCAGATGACGTCAGCGTAACAGACACCACAGTGTGTGATTTTTAGTGAAACGTCATCGCTTGTTACAGATCTGGTCATGGATATGAACATGGTGTATCAAATCATTTGCATGAGATGAGGATTGGTGGATGGTTAATGAAACGTACCTGCGAGTGAACGTGTGAGGGGAGAGGAGACCAGATGGATCTCGTGCAGCCCAACTCAAGCACTCGTCTCCTCCGGGAGAACTCATCGGCGGTTTCGATTCTTCCATTACCTAATCAATGATCATCGTCTTCTTCTTCTTAGCTGGCTTGCAGAATATGAACATGGTTCATTAAATTTTAGGGAAAATTGTTTTTTAGAGCTAAACAAATGATAACCATTTTCTTTTATATTAATATCTATTTTATGCAATTTTTGTCTATAATACCTCTTAATATTTTTGAAAATAAATTTAATAAATAGTTTTACAAACAAAAAAAATTAGAAAAATAGTAACTATTGATAAAATACCTATATGAACTTATTGATATTTTTTCAATTCTAAAAATGTTTAAATCATAATTTTCAGATTCTATTCTAAATAAAGTAGAAATGACATTCTACGAATTAGAAAACGAAATCCATTTTTTTCATTGAATCTATAATGTTTAGAATATGTGATCGACGTAAATAAGAATATTCTAAAAATATTTAGAATACACATTCCGCGCTTAACCTACCGATCTAAAATCTTTAGAAATCAAAATCTACACATTAATATAAATCTAAAACACGTAGAAACCGACTTCTACAGATTTACTGTAAATCTGAAACATGTAGAAATCAAAATCTACGCATTATTACTATAATTCTAAAAACATGTAGAAACTAATTTCTACATATTGATTGTATTCTATGGATAAGAAATTAGTTCCTAAAAATATGGAAACAAAATATTTGGGAATATTCACTTTCATATTTTGAAAAAAATCGAGTTAAAAAAAAAATCAAAAAAAGTGGTAACCTTCTTTTCACGCCGTCTTCTATATTCCATTGATTGTTCACAAAATTTTCACAAAATTTTCACATTATTTCTACTATGATTCATATCTATGCTTCCATAGATCGATCGGTCTATAATTCGAGATCGGTCGATTTGTATGAAATTGACATTTGCCGATCGAGTGAAATGGACCAGGTCGATCAGTATATGCTCCGCGTTTTTTTTTGTTTTGCATAATAATCAGGGTCGATCGATTTGTTCGACCTTGTAATTTTGGATTGATCGATCCCGCTTGATCGAACCCATTATTTATTATATATAAAAATTACAATTTTAAGGGTATTATTGTCATTTTGAAAATAATTAGCCTAATGGGACATAAAATATATGAGATTAGTCTAAAGAGACATAGTTATCATTTTTTTGCTCTAAATAAACAATTTTCCCTAAATTTTATAAAGTTTCTAATGGTCGTGATTCCCGTGATTTATTTTTTAATTGAGGTGATCATTGTTTGTTTAATTTTTTGGGTTTTAATTTTTAGTTTTTAGTTTTTGATTTTGCAGTAGATTTTATCTTTTTTAAAAACTTGAATGGAGATTTAGATTTTGGTTTTTGTTTTCAGAGTATAACAAAATATTAAATAAATAAAATTTATTATGAAAACAATTACTATTATCACCATAAATAAATAATTTTATATTATTGTTTTAATATAAAACAACAGAAATATTATAAAATAAAAACTACTAGCTACATGTATAATTATATTTAATTTTATATCGATAGAAAAATGAATAACTAATTAAACTTTCAAAACAAACTAAATAAAATTTAATTATATTTTTATAAAATATGGTAAGAATGAATAAAATTTATGCAATTCTAGTATTACAAAATAAACATCATCAATACTTGGATTTTTAAAGTGTATTTGATTATAGACAATGGATAATTACGTTTTATATTAACAGAATTAAAACAATTATATTTTTTATTATGGTAAAAATGCCTAAAACTTATGCAATATTATTAAATAAAAATTTAATTACGATATATTAAATGTATAATACATTGAAAATATTAGTTTTATGGATATTAGTTTTTATGGCAATATATGAATTTTGATTTTTGATATTAGTTATGTGATTATTCTATAAATATTTGGTTCTTATAAATTTGATATTTTATTTATCTAATTGTTGTTTTTAATATGATTTTTGTAATTTTTTTAATAAATGTGACATACTCAATAAAAAAACAAAATTAAGTATATATAGTATCGATGAAATATGTAGATTTGTTTATATTTTTCATATCATATTTTAAATGTAAAATATTTTATTAAATTTTGTTAATTGGAATACTTATTATTTATCATTTTATTATTTCTTATTAATTTTTATTACATCAATACATAAGAAATAAAAAAATATTTTAATAAGAAAAAATACAAAACCCGTGCATTGTTGAGAAAATCAAGAAAATGTGGTTTTTGGCTTTTGCTTGAAAATAGGTAGTTAATGACAAAATATGGTTTTCCTATATTTTAGAGAATCCATTTTCTAAAAAAATGATCGTAGAAAAATGGTTTTTAAAAAACAAAAACTAAAAACTGTTTTAAAACTACAAACAATGACTCTTTACAACAACTTGTTGCTCAAAAAGAAAAGGCTCTTTAAAACAAAAAGAAAGCCCATCCGGCCCAACAAAGCCCATTGTATCCCCAAGTTTTTTTCTAATATTTGGTAACATAGCTTTGTAACTTGACAGAAACTAGTGTATTGTATTAAGTATTAACGGATGTCTAACTCATAAGAGAGAGAAAATTCGTGAATCTCTGTGATGGTAATCTACTGTACACTAATCACATTTTGTTTTAAAGAGGAGAAGACTATAAAATAAGCCTAATGTGTTAGAACGGGTCAAAGGAGAAATAGAGGCAACGGGTCATGTGGAAAGTCGAGGAGTATCCATCGCAAAGAGACTCATGGAACAAGTAACGACATTGATCAGAATACCTCAGTTGGCGATGTGAGAAGCTCTGGTTTCTTTGAACGAGTCAAATAAGATATTGTGAAGCCATCGTTAGTGCTGTTAATCCAAAGCATTCTTCCAAGACGTGAAGTTTCATAGTATTTTCGTATTTATGCAAATGCATAAGTGATAGTAATCCACTTAACAAACTCAAATTTCATTATATATCTCGATGTTGGATTGACCATCAATGTGATAGTTCCTGAGTCTTAAGTCTTAATCCCGTGTGTGGATTTCTTGTGAACATCATCAAAAGATAACAAGGATGTCTAAAATTTGATGAATAATCCCATCTTCATTATTCATTGCTCTTTGCAAATGCCACAAGACCAGTTGTTAATATGTGATATTGATTTGAACTCCGTTAAGTCTTGGTTCATTAAGGTGAAGTCAGGTTTCTGAATCAGAAGGTTATATGAAAGGAGGATAGTCACCCTATAGCCTTGCATAGAATGTCTAAGGACATTAAGATTGTTTCTTGACACCAACTTGTTTATTGTATAAGAGAAAAATAAAAGGTTATTAGTAGATGGAAACTGGAAGTGTAGAAAGAGAGACTTAAGGAATAAGGATTGGAGAAATAAGCTCACCAAACGCAACAACGCTTTTGTTTTTATGAGTGTTGTCTTTTACTTTTATGAATGCGATGTGCCTAACTCTTTCCCCCATCAATCTGGAAACTGAGATGGTCCAGCAGAATTAGATACCCCAATTGCCTGGCCAGCGCATCGAACCCGCGTGTGCCTAACTCTTTCCCCCATCAATCTGGAAACTGAGATGGTCCAGCAAGAAAATTACAATTGTCACAACTATGACATTTTCTGTATTTTTCTTCCTTCTTTTGATATTTTGTCTCCTAGATTTTGATATTTTAAAAGAACTCTTAACAGAAATGGCTTTTGAATATATTGAAATAGAGCTTAGAATATTTTACCTTCAAGATAAATATCTACATTAGAAACAGAAAATTTATACATAATTGTCTACTTGATATATTAATATTTGTAATATCGGTCCTCGAATATTTGGAGTCAAAAAGAAAATACAACCTAATGTTTTTTTTTCTAAATAATATATATAGCTTATCAAACAAACGAAAATCAAATTTGGAAAAATTTCTGTAAATTAAAAAAATGATCAGTTTGTATTTGTAGGATGAAGTGACAATATGACGAGTCTCCTCTAAAAATAAATAAAGCATTCGTGTGTGTGTGTGTGTGTGTGTTTAAGTATGCGTTTAGGACGGGATCTAAATATTGGAGACGAGTCAAACTGAATAACTGATAATCTCTTACATAAATCGTTTACAGGTTTACATAGAGCTTCATTTTCTACTCGAGAACGTGTCAGAATATTTATTCGGTTACACATGATTAGTCTCATAGTAACTCTATGATTGCTAGATCTCCTATGTGTTATGTGTTCTATTGGGACATGAATATTTGTACGTAATAGCATACGACACCTGTGTGTTCGTCCGGTGAATATATTAAACGCTTCTTAGTAAGAAAGATATTGGGACTGCGAGTTTAAAATATAAACACTATCAATCATACAAATTGTATTACTATATTTTTTTTCTAGTTCATTACTATATATTACTCCGCTTAATTTTATCGTCGCATCATAACCCAACAGATCCATATGATTTTGAAAAATGTAACACTTTAATGTATACTATTAAATTACAAAATTTGAAATCAGATTGGCGCATTGATAGGTATAGATGGAGCTTTCTCGATGCCGTGTTGCCGTGTTGGGCTACACGTTAAATAGACCACCACGTTGATCGGTGATAAATGGACCGGTTAATTCCGTTGTGGGACTCCTCTTTGTGGGTCCTACTCCTTCCCTCCACCACGTTTCGATTTTTGACCGTCAGATTTAAATGACCACAAATGATTCGAGTTGAGAAGTCAATCAAACCAACGGATACGATGAGCTGTTGCTGGGTGAACTAATCAATTTTGAGGTCGATCGACCACGACATCAGAACGGCTAGTCCAAGTCATGTGTCATTATTTTCCACAAATTTAGAGCAAGTTTTGGTTTCAGTCGAATAATCAGCACATGATTTGATTTTTAACGATTATCGTTTTAAATTGAGATATTCGCCGAATATATACTCAGAAAAATTCAATTTTGAAAAGGAAATATTTCTAAAATGAGACCTAACAGTAATTAAAAGGAAAATAGGGTCCATGAAAGTGAGTGAAAATAGTAAAAAGTGGTCATTATCGTGTGCAGAGAATAAAGAAAGTTACAAAGCTCGGAAAAGGTCTAAAATGGACGTGGACCGATCCCATGTGGAACATCCTTCGAACCAAAGTAAACTTCTTCTTTTTTTTGCCTAAAAACCAAAGTAAACTAAAAAAAAAAACCAAAGTAAACTCGAAAGCTCTTCTGAACGCAAAATTAAATAGAACCCCAAGCATGACATTAACAATTGAAAAAGGATTGAAAAAGCACTTACATATATATGCGATAAACAATAAGAATGCAAATTAGCATGGTACGAATATGTGAACTATATTCAGTTAACCTTTAATCGGTCTAGTTCAGTCTTCTTACTATTTACGCACACGTATGTTTTCTTTGCATATTTTAATATATATTCTTTAGTGAAAAACAACACCACACAATAAAATGTCTATATCTAAAAATACACGTAGAGGCCAAATATTAAAATCTATAAACATGAAACTTGTCATTACACAGTTATGTGGCGATTTGAAAGATGGTATAGCTATCTGGTTGGTTAGAAGAACGTATACATACCTTGTTACATTTAATGTAAAATGAAATACAATTCATATATTTTTGTTCATCACGTCTTTTCCTCATTGATCATATAAAAACAATATCATTATTACGAATTCATCATGCATGATGTATTTGGTTTCCATCAAATATTATTTTTTATCAACAAGTTCTGAATATTCACTACTCCATTTAGTATTTTCTTATACAAGGTCTAGTATCGTTTTGTTGTCCCATAATATATTGGTCATTACTAAATTTTAAAATTTAGACATCTTAATGATTTTTTTATTATTATTATTGTTATTATTATTATTATTATTATTATTGTGTTACCATTCATGTTCAAACATGGTATAATGCATATTCTTGGAAGAGTCCTGGTGGCTAGCTAAAACATTTTCCCTTAAAATAACTTTGTACACTCCATGTTATGATGGGTGCAACCAAATCAAACCACCTCACTTTCTATCTCCAAACTTATAAACATATGTTTTTATAAGGGTTCCTACTATAGTTAACTTGATTGGTTATCTGGATGTTTATACGCGGATTTATCAAATCAGTACCGACGTTGTTTAATTTAACAAATTAGTACTGATGTAAAAAGAAATCAGTACTAAGACTAAAATTTATTGACAACATAAAATAAATAATTAATTTAATACAACAAAAAAAATATCACTAATTAATTCACAATCACATAATTAAGATTTACCTTAAACTTTGTAGTAAAATGTTTCTTTCTAGAAGCGGTATTCAATAATATCATAATAGCTTTTTATTAAATGGGTATACTGTTTATATAATTTGTTTGTTATCAGATTAAATTTGATTTCACTAATAAGTTTTTCCATGAAATAAATTTAAAATTTAAACCATTAATCAAACAATTTAGAGAAAATATTTGAAAAAGATAATTTGCAAAAAGATCTCTGATTAAGTTGAATAAATGGAGTCCATTTATACTTAATTACATATGAAAATCTGACGGTAAAGAAAAGAAAAGGAAAAACGATGCATATTACCCAACGACATTGTTCCCTGAAAGTTTGGTTTCGACGCAGACGAGAAAAAAGTTGTGCGAGGCAACTTCACCACCTGACCACCATGTTTCCTAATTTTCTGAACCATATACCTTTTCCAAGAAAATAGTTATTATCAAAATATTTTGATAATTCCAGTGGAAATAACATATTTTATTGTTATGGACTGTTTACAAATAATATAAAATTTATATAAAATTTCTTTTAAATTTTCTTTTAAATTTCCGTAGCTCATTTTTCATCTAACTAAGAATTTGATAACTAAATAACAATCTATTTATGCATAAAACCATTCTACTCATATATTTATTTATGTGATAATGCTGACCTATGAAAGTGAAATTAGAATTTTTTTTTGACGGCAGTGAAATTAGAATTTAACTCTAATTATTTGAAGTAATGTAATATACTCAACATTATTAAAAATATTATAATTGATACTTTTCTGTCGAGTCTTTATAATTATTTAATAAAATGAAAGGAATATAATCAAGATTTACATAAATATTTCATGACATTCGAAAAGGCAGAGAGACACCCCTTGTTTTCCAAGAAAATTAACAACTTCACCAATCACCCCTTCTAGACGCAAGTCAAATAAGAAAGTAGTAATATTTAAAATCTTTGAATTCTTTTTGAACGCGTTTTATTAACATTATTTTCATCCGATAAATTACAGTTGGCTCATAATTCATTCTATTATTCCCAGATTTTGTATTGATTCTTTTCTTTAATTGCATAACTCTCACAAGTTTTTTTAAAACTTACCTTTTTTATTTGTAATTGCATACGTATTGTTGATAATAACGTATCTACTAATGAGACTATTTTAATGTTAGAAAATAGTTTTAGATTAAAGCTAATTAGATTATAGCTGAAAGAAAGAGAGAGAAGACGTAGAAGAACAAGCAGAGCCTAAAGTACCTGCACTAGTTCAGATTTGCAGTCCTTTTGATTAAAAGAAAAAACTAGTGAAATTCAGACATAAAAATCAAATCTGTCTTTCTCGAGTTTCTGAATATCCTGAGAAAACACAAGAGAACGAAAAAGACAGCTACATAGACACGAAAGAAAGAAGAGAGAGAGAGAAAAGCTGCATTTGTTTTATGAGCTCTTGCTTCTTGATCTACCATTGCCGACAAACTCTAGCAGAAGAATCAAGCTTTATCTACTGAGATGGGTTTATGTTAGTTTTTGTTCATGTTATCAACAGATTCCTGGTTTGTCTCCTGATTCTCTACTTCTCCTACAAATCTCCATTTAACCTGTCTGAAAAAATTTCTTTTCTTTTTGGGTTTTCTATTGTGCTTGACTTGTGTCATTGGGATCTTTTTCCAAGCGCTGTCAATTGCTTTTGCGTGTTCTTCATCACCTCCTGCTTTTATCTTTATCTATCTGAATTTAAGATTCAATTTGGGATTTCAAACTAAAAAGGCAAATGTGATTGAAACAATTGGTGTTTGGTACGTTTTTTTTCTCATTCCCTTAGATTTGTATAAAGTTTAAACTTTATCGAAAGAGATTATTTTTCATTTGGATTCGAGTTTGTTGGCCAATTTTGAGTATTTTTTTTTTGGTTATTGGTATCGAAGTACAAATTTCATAATGTTTTTTTTTTCTTAAAATATGTGACAGCTTCCGACGTTCTAGCTACTTCTGTTTTATAGGTGCTTGTGTCGTTTCAGTCTATTTCTCTGTCTTTTTTTCCAATTCTCTAGCTGATCTCGGAGACTATATGTTTATTTCACAAAAAGATCAAAACTGTTATAACCGGTTTGGTTCATCTTTCTTGTTACAGGGTTGATCCAAAACATGAAACACTAAGGAAGAACATCAACTTGGCTTCTTGAGTGAAAAAAAGAGTCTTTAACACAAGATTTGAGGAATGGCTCGAGGTAGGATAAGATCAAAGCTACGACTAAGCAATCTCTATACATTCGGATGCCTTAGACCGAGCACACTCGAAGGCGAAGACCCTCCACACCCACTCCAAGGCCCAGGGTTCACCCGGACAGTGTTCTGTAACCAGCCTCACATGCACAAGAAGAAGCCCTTGAGATACCGTTCCAACTACGTCTCCACCACCAGATACAACCTCATAACGTTCTTCCCCAAATCCTTATACGAACAGTTCCACCGCGCCGCGAACCTCTACTTCTTGGTAGCCGCCATCCTCTCCGTCTTCCCTCTCTCCCCCTTCAACAAATGGAGCATGATCGCTCCTCTAGTCTTCGTCGTGGGGCTCAGCATGATGAAGGAGGCTCTGGAGGATTGGCGCAGGTTCATCCAAGACGTGAAGATCAACGCGAGGAAGACCTGTGTTCATAAAACTGATGGTGGATTTCGTCAGAGGAAATGGAAGAAAGTGAGAGTCGGAGACGTTGTGAAGGTGGAGAAGGACGAGTTCTTCCCCGCTGATCTGCTTCTTCTGTCGTCGAGCTACGAGGATGGGATCTGCTACGTGGAGACTATGAACTTGGACGGCGAAACGAACCTGAAAGTGAAAAGGTCTTTGGAAGCATCCTTGGCTCTCGATGACGACGTGTCTTTCGGAAACTTCGCAGCGACTATTCGCTGCGAAGATCCGAACCCGAATCTCTACACATTCGTAGGGAACTTGGAGTACGAGCGCCAGACCTTTCCTCTATCTCCCAATCATATTCTGTTACGAGACTCGAAGCTTAGGAACACAGCTTACGTCTACGGAGTCGTTGTCTTCACAGGGCACGACACTAAAGTGATGCAGAACTCAACGAAGTCACCTTCCAAAAGAAGCAGAATCGAAAGGACGATGGACTACATCATCTACACGCTCCTCGTCCTACTCATCTTGATCTCTTGCATCAGCTCGTCAGGCTTCGCTTGGGAGACGGAGTTCCACATGCCGAAGATGTGGTACCTCCGCCCCGACGCCCCCGAGGACCTAACGAACCCGAGCAACCCGATCTACGCAGGCGTTGTGCATTTAATCACCGCGCTGTTGCTGTACGGTTACTTGATCCCGATCTCGCTCTACGTCTCCATAGAGATTGTCAAAGTCTGGCAAGCGAGTTTTATAAACCAAGACTTGCGCATGTACGATGACGAGAGCGGCGTCCCCGCGCAGGCGCGGACGTCGAATCTCAACGAGGAGCTTGGTCAGGTTCATACCATCTTATCTGACAAGACGGGGACGTTGACTTGTAACCAGATGGATTTCTTGAAATGCTCCATCGCTGGTGCTTCTTATGGTGTTCGTTCCAGCGAAGTGGAGGTAGCTGCTGCTAAGCAGATGGCTGTGGATCTCGAAGAGCATGGAGAGATGGTAACGAGTAGTAGAGTGTATGGTAGTACATGGGACAGTAGCGGCACGCGTGAGATAGAGGTGGAAAGTGGAGGGGATAGTAACAATAATCCTAGAGTTCATGTAAAGGGGTTTGGTTTCGAGGATAACAGGCTTATGAATGGGAACTGGTTGAGGGAGTCACAACCAAATGATATTCTGCACTTCTTTCGTATATTAGCTATTTGTCACACTGCTATTCCGGAGTTGAATGAAGAGAGTGGTAAGTACACTTATGAAGCAGAGTCGCCTGATGAGGCTTCTTTTCTCGCTGCTGCTAGAGAGTTTGGTTTTGAGTTTTGTAAGAGGACTCAGTCAAGTGTGTTTATCCGTGAGAGGTTCTCTTCTTCAGGGCAGATCATTGAAAGGTTAGTATTAGGCCTGCCGGTTCCGGTAGTTCAGATAATCGGTTCAACATAAGTTCTTACCGAATTAACCTGAAATAAAGTTTGGTTCGGTATTCTTTTGGTTCGGTTTTTGAAAACCTTACTGAGTTTTTGATTTCGGTTATATTTTGGTTTAATTTTGTTGAAATTTCAGATAAATTTGGTTAATTTTGGCTAAATTCGGTTAGTTCAGTTATTTTAGTTAATTCAGTTTGAAATTTTGTTAGTTCGTTTTTTTTTTTTTGTTTTTTGTTATGATTTGGTTATAATTCATTATTTTTGTTTTTAGTAAACCAAAATAACCAATTGCCGAACCGAAAACAAAACTATTTTAAAAAACCTACTGAACTAACCAAATTTTTTTGGATCCGTTTGGTTTGGTTCAAAATCACAGCCTTAGTTAGTATTGTAGAGAGGTTTGATCTTTAGCCCTTTTTATTATTATTTTAAGGCTATACTGTTTGCATATATCTTGACCAAGTACCAGAAACAATGCAGAGAGTACAAGGTTCTGAATCTGTTGGAATTCACAAGCAAAAGAAAGAGAATGTCTGTGATCGTACGAGATGAGGAAGGACAGATTCTTTTACTATGCAAAGGAGCCGACAGGTTAGCAAACATCAAGAAGGTTATATTAACATTCTGTTCTTGTCCCTTCACTTTTATCAAGTTTTTGTCTCCTGTGTTTTCTTCTGCAGCATTATCTTTGATAGGTTGGCGAAGAATGGGAGGACATACTTGGGACCAACCACTAGACATTTAACTGAGTATGGAGAAGCTGGGCTTCGTACGCTTGCACTTGCTTACAGAAGGCTTGACGAGGAGGAATACACAGCTTGGAACACTGAGTTTCTCAAGGCCAAAACTTCAATAGGATCTGATAGAGATGAGCTGCTTGAGAAGGGATCGGATATGATTGAAAAGGAACTTATACTTGTAGGTGCTACTGCTGTGGAGGACAAACTCCAGAAAGGGGTATGTATTATCAAACAGAAAACACTTTAACATATCTTTTATCTTGCTTATGTGAATTAATGTTTTTGTTTGTTTGTTTGTTTTCATTTGAGTTAGGTTCCTCAATGCATAGATAAACTTGCTCAAGCTGGCATCAAGCTATGGGTTTTAACTGGGGACAAAATGGAAACAGCAATTAACATTGGGTTAGTATCCCTGATTTTTACTTTGAATATCTGCTTTTATCTCTACTGAGTTCTATGAACAAATTTTACCTTTTATGGACTGCAGATTTGCGTGTAGTTTACTTAGGCAAGGCATGAGACAGATCTGCATAACATCAATGAATCCAGATGGAGGATCCCAAGATTCGAAAAGGGTATATCAAATTGATTTTTTGAAGATGCAAGCCCGTTCAACTACAGATTTGAATCTAACTTTGTATCTAATGATTATGTGTCAGGCTGTGAAGGAGAACATATTGAATCAACTCACTAAAGCTGTACAAATGGTGAAGCTAGAGACGGATCCGCATGCTGCGTTTGCTTTGATCATCGACGGGAAAACGCTAACTTACGCATTGGAGGATGACATGAAGTATCAGTTCTTGGCTTTGGCAGTCGACTGTGCGTCAGTCATCTGCTGTCGCGTGTCTCCCAAGCAAAAGGCTTTGGTAACAAGGCTGGTTAAAGAAGGAACCGGAAGAACCACACTGGCAATAGGCGATGGTGCAAATGATGTTGGGATGATTCAAGAAGCTGACATTGGTGTAGGGATCAGCGGCGTTGAAGGCATGCAGGCTGTTATGGCTAGTGACTTTTCCATTGCGCAGTTCCGGTTCTTGGAACGATTACTCGTCGTCCATGGACACTGGTGCTACAAAAGAATAGCTCAAATGGTATTAACTAGCTCTTGTGTCCCATTTTAATTACTTTTTTACCTTGTAGTTTGTTACTAACGTTAAGCTGTTTTAACATCCAGATATGCTATTTCTTCTACAAGAACATAGCATTTGGTCTCACTCTCTTCTACTTTGAGGCTTTCACCGGATTTTCCGGACAGTCAGTGTACAATGACTACTACTTAATGCTCTTCAACGTTGTCCTTACCTCGTTGCCAGTGATTGCCCTTGGAGTCTTTGAACAAGATGTTTCCTCCGAGATCTGCTTACAAGTAAGCTTTAATAATCATATATAAGAAAAGACTTTTCTTAATGGAAAGACCATATATAAGAAAACTATAAAACACACAAAAACAATTAAAGTAATTATCCAAATAATAAATAAAACATAATATCTTAGAATATTTAGAATATTCCTAAATATTCTATCTGCATCATTAAGCTATTTTGAATCTCTGCTCATGACCTTTTCTTGCTTGTTGTGCTTTGTGTAGTTCCCTGCTTTATACCAACAAGGCACAAAGAACCTCTTCTTTGATTGGTCGAGAATCCTTGGATGGATGTGCAACGGCGTCTACTCATCGCTAGTCATATTCTTCCTCAACATAGGAATCATTTACTCTCAAGCTTTCAGAGCAGGTGGCCAAACAGCTGACATGGATGCTGTCGGCACGACAATGTTCACTTGCATCATATGGGCGGTCAATGTCCAGATCGCGTTAACCATGTCCCATTTCACTTGGATCCAACACGTTTTGATATGGGGAAGCATCGGTTTGTGGTATCTCTTCCTAGCTCTCTTCGGGATGATGCGCCCAAGCCTCTCCGGAAACATTTACATGATTCTCGATGAGATTCTTGCTCCTGCTCCTATCTACTGGATGGCTACGTTGCTGGTCACGGTGGCTGCGGTTCTTCCTTACGTTGCTCACATTGCTTTCCAGAGGTTCTTGAATCCGTTGGACCATCATATCATACAAGAGATCAAGTACTACAAACGAGATGTTGAGGACGCGAGGTTGTGGACCAGAGAGGGTAGTAAAGCGAGAGAGAAGACCAAGATTGGGTTCACAGCTAGAGTTGACGCAAAGATCAGGCATCTAAGGTCAAAACTGAACAAGAAACAGTCGAATTTGTCGCATTTTTCAGCTCAAGATGCAATGTCACCTAGATCATTGTAGCATGTATAGGTTTAATTTTCTGACTGGTCCCAATTCTCTGATGCATTAGAGTTTTGGAGACAGGTCTTAGAGTGAGATCAGTATGTAAAGAGTAGTTGCTGATGTTTTTTTTTCCTTCTATTGGTTGGTATATAAGAAAAGACTTTTCTTAATGGAAAGACCATATATAAGAAAACTATAAAACACACAAAAACAATTAAAGTAATTATCCAAATAATAAATAAAACATAATATCTTAGAATATTTAGAATATTCCTAAATATTCTATCTGCATCATTAAGCTATTTTGAATCTCTGCTCATGACCTTTTCTTGCTTGTTGTGCTTTGTGTAGTTCCCTGCTTTATACCAACAAGGCACAAAGAACCTCTTCTTTGATTGGTCGAGAATCCTTGGATGGATGTGCAACGGCGTCTACTCATCGCTAGTCATATTCTTCCTCAACATAGGAATCATTTACTCTCAAGCTTTCAGAGCAGGTGGCCAAACAGCTGACATGGATGCTGTCGGCACGACAATGTTCACTTGCATCATATGGGCGGTCAATGTCCAGATCGCGTTAACCATGTCCCATTTCACTTGGATCCAACACGTTTTGATATGGGGAAGCATCGGTTTGTGGTATCTCTTCCTAGCTCTCTTCGGGATGATGCGCCCAAGCCTCTCCGGAAACATTTACATGATTCTCGATGAGATTCTTGCTCCTGCTCCTATCTACTGGATGGCTACGTTGCTGGTCACGGTGGCTGCGGTTCTTCCTTACGTTGCTCACATTGCTTTCCAGAGGTTCTTGAATCCGTTGGACCATCATATCATACAAGAGATCAAGTACTACAAACGAGATGTTGAGGACGCGAGGTTGTGGACCAGAGAGGGTAGTAAAGCGAGAGAGAAGACCAAGATTGGGTTCACAGCTAGAGTTGACGCAAAGATCAGGCATCTAAGGTCAAAACTGAACAAGAAACAGTCGAATTTGTCGCATTTTTCAGCTCAAGATGCAATGTCACCTAGATCATTGTAGCATGTATAGGTTTAATTTTCTGACTGGTCCCAATTCTCTGATGCATTAGAGTTTTGGAGACAGGTCTTAGAGTGAGATCAGTATGTAAAGAGTAGTTGCTGATGTTTTTTTTTCCTTCTATTGGTTGGCTTCTCATTTTTTTTATTAACATGCTTTGTTTCTTTTGTATACTATATATACTTAGGATTTGTTTATACTTAGGAGTTAGGACAGAATGCAAAAACTTAACAAAGCATCTTCCTTTGTGCCTCTTCTGCTCCTATCTCTAATCCATTTAATTGGTGCATATTATGATTTCTATGTACAATATTAATATATAATGGTTGCTTAACAGTAATTGATCTCTTGTATCCATCCTAGATCTGGACATTCGAATATCTGTTTGAGTTTGTGTTGAGTTTTCGGGATTTTAAGTTTTTGGATTCAGTTTCATAGACCTCATTCAAATTTTATATGAATTTGGATCGGATTCGGTTAACAATAATTCTTGTGATATATATTGTAATTTATCTCTAAGATCCATTTAATATTGGAAGTTTGGAATATTTCTGATTATTTTACAAATGTGATACATGAAATTAGTATTGAAATTACTTTATGTGACTCAAATATTATTTTAAGTATTAATTTGGATATTGAAGTTCTGCTTTTTTATTTATTTTCGGATGTTTTTATTCTTTCTGATATTCGTTCGAGTCCAGATATAGTTCAAATCTGAAATACCGAGTATTTTATAAATCAGATTGGGGGTAATTCATGGTTTTTGGTTCAGTTTCGGTTCGAATCTCGGTTCGTTCATAGGTAAAGAATTGTTTGTTTTAGGTAAAGAATTGTTGCGTGTTTGATACTTTAGAAATCACATTGTTCCCCCCAGGTTAGAGAAGTGAGAGAGTGGTTGGAGGATACAATAATTCACGTTACAATGGGCCGATATATACACACAATATGGGCCAGCCTCGGGCCCATAGAAAGTATATCAAACAACTCCACAATAATAATAAATAGTAGGCGTTGATTTGCTTTTGAAGTGCTCAACCATCTGTGAGACTCTATCCCCTTCCTTCCCTTTTGGGATATTATTATTTCGCCGCGTGGAGAGATGTCGCCGCTCTTTCGCCGGAAGTCAATCGGGATCCACCGCTACTCCTAACTTCAATCCCTTTTTTTCCTGCTGTAACTATGAAGCTGAAAAGGTGAAAGCTTTTAGTTAATTGGGGATTCTGTTAGGTTCTAGGGTTTTATCAGCTTTTTGATTTGATGGAGCCGAGAGTGGGAAACAAGTTTCGGCTCGGGAGGAAGATCGGCAGTGGATCGTTTGGAGAGATCTATCTTGGTATGTGTGCCTTACTTGTGTTGTTTTCTCGAATTTTGATTCTCGTGGTGAGTATAGATTTTACATATGGATTTGAATTGGATATGGGTTTTTTTTTTTGTTTAGGTACGAATATACAGACGAATGAAGAAGTTGCCATTAAACTTGTAAGTTTTTCGTTTTTGAAAATTAATCTATTTTTAAGCATTTTGATTTGTCTAATGACCTTAGAGAGAAGCTAGCGTTCGGACGGAATGTGAGATGTATTATTACCTTTGTTACTTGTTCATTTAATAAAGGATTGAACTTTCTCCGAACGTGGAATGAAAAGCTGTGATTTTTTGGTGGCATATCTGCGTGTTATTGCTTGGTCTTTCTTGGCTTGTAGCTTCTTCTTCTTTACCTGTTTAAGAGGTTGTTCAGATTTGATTACAGTTAAAACACATTGGTATACACTGTCTTTGGACGGAAATGGATATAATAATGTTTCATAGGCTTATACGCACGCAGCTATAAGGCAGTTACTGCTTTTTGTATCCTGCATTCTAGTAATTTAGATGAGTTTCTTCCTTTCCTTCATTTTGATTTTCAGTGCTTTGGTGGTGATAAGTTTCTTTCTAGTTTTGAATCTGGATTAATCCTGACTTCTTCTTTTATAAGAACTGAGAGTTAGTATTATTGATTCTTGGGGAAGATATTGTAATTAATGCCGAATAAGCTCTTAGTGTGAACGACAACGCTACCTGCAACTGGGTGGGCCCTACTACATGTTGAAATTTTTGAGATGTTTGTTGTGTTGTGTGGCCTAAAGATGGAGAATTATAGGGCTGACAGCTACACATATTATTGTATTCAACGTTGCTTGTCTGTTGTCAATATGCTTTTTTTTTTTTCTTTTTTTTTCTGTTACCTGTTTGTTTGTACTGGTTCTGACTGTTAATGATGTTCAATCAGATCTTGACGTTTGTTTTCATATTTCTTTTTTGTGATGAAAATGTGACAGATTTATCTTAGTTTAAGTGTTGTTGTGTTTGCTGCATATGTTTTGACTGCATCCGTTTTTCTTCTTTCAGGAAAATGTGAAAACTAAGCATCCTCAGTTGCTTTATGAATCAAAATTGTATAAAGTATTACAGGGAGGAAGTAAGGATCTAGTTTTGTAACTTGTTTACATTTGCAGTTTGTGATTTCTGCTTTCTTATCTAGAGACGTTGCTTTCTTTTCCTTTATTCTAGCCGGTGTTCCAAACGTTAAATGGTATGGTACTGAAGGGGACTATAACGTCCTTGTGATAGACTTGCTGGGGCCTAGCCTTGAAGATCTATTCAACTTCTGTAGTAGGAAACTCTCACTTAAGACTGTACTGATGCTTGCAGATCAAATGGTAGGATACCTTGTATAGCCTGAAAACAGTTTCCTATATTCAATAGGGGTATTGCCAAAATACTTAGGATATTTTTTCCCCTTTTTTCAGATCAATCGCATTGAATTTGTTCATCAGAAGTCATTTCTACACCGGGACATCAAGCCTGACAACTTTCTGATGGGTCTCGGAAGGCGCGCAAATCAGGTAGCGATGAAATGGGTTGTTTGTACGCTTTTTACTCTTCTTAACTATCTGCTAAACGAAGTGTTGGCCGAATACAGGTATATGTCATCGACTTTGGTCTGGCAAAGAAGTATCGAGACTCAAATAATCAGCATATTCCGTACAGGTTGGCCACAGCCCTGTGATTTTCCTTGTCGAGAATGTGCTTTTGTTACTGGATTACAAGAATACTGATTCGAGTTAGTGTGAGAGTTTACTTTTATTTTCTACTACACTGTGTTCTCTGACTTAAGGTTCTTCTATGTTATACATCACTATGAAAGGGTGGAATCTTCGTATATGCTTATAATAGGAACTGCAGTGTGGTTATTTAAGTATTTTCTACAGTCTGGATGTACTTTACCTGTTAGCTGCTATCTAGAAAATGACCCTAGTATTTTTCCTTGGTTTTGAGTATTATGGCTGCCTCGTTCTTGTTTCAGTGGGCATGAATGTTTATAGACAAGAACATTTTCAATGTTCATTATGAATGTTAATTGGTATGCATTACTATATGAGAGAATCATTTGTTGCTTGGTAATTGGTATCATACTTGCCGTTTTAGTATTTTGCATAGCCTCATAAATATTTAGTATAATTTTCCAGTATTTGTGAAGCTGCATTAGTATATGAGAGAATCATTTGTTGCAATGCTACGAAGTAGAAACACTTTCGATGATTGCAGTATATGATGTGTATCAGCTTAGCAACTACAATCTTAATATCTTGTGTATCGCAGGGAAAACAAAAACTTGACTGGAACGGCTAGATACGCCAGCATGAACACTCACCTTGGCATAGGTACACAAGTTCATTTAGTTTCCAACTTTCTTATTATTTAAAAACGTAGTTGTGAATAGCAAATGGTCGTTTATATCACAGAACAAAGTCGTAGAGATGATTTGGAGTCACTTGGATTTGTTCTCATGTACTTCTTAAAAGGAAGGCAAGAACTGCTCCTACCTTCAATGTTGGCATGCTTCCGTTGGTTATTAAAGGACTGTCTTTAACTTACTTACCCAATTAAATGCAGTCTTCCTTGGCAAGGACTGAAAGCTGGCAATAAGAAGCAAAAGTATGAGAGAATCAGTGAAAAGAAAGTATCGACATCTATTGAGGTATCATTATCACCCATTACCTGTGTTGGTCATACTTGTTGTCTAATACTGATAGATATTCTTTTCTTATGTTAGTCTTTGTGTCGAGGATATCCATCTGAATTCGCTTCTTACTTCCATTACTGCCGCTCCCTGAGATTTGACGACAAGCCAGACTATGCCTACCTGAAGCGACTTTTCCGTGACCTGTTTATTCGCGAAGGTCTGTCCCATCATCACTTTATATGAAGCAAAATATAACTTTAACCAATCAAGTAACATGTTGATTTATATATGCGTTGTCCTCTGCTCATATTTTAGGCTTCCAGTTTGATTATGTATTTGATTGGACAATCTTGAAGTATCAGCAATCACAGATTTCTGCTCCGCCTCCCCGTCCCCACGTAAGAGTCATGGCTTTTTCTTTTTATTTTTCATATATCATCTTTCTACTTCATTCTGCTGATGAACATAGCTTTCTTGCAGGGCGCTGGAGTTGGTCCTAGCTCTGGCTTACCCCCTGCTATCGCTAGTGCTGAGAGACCATCAGGTTGTTCCACGTGTCTTGATTTTTCATTAGTTTCTTTCCATGTATGATAAGGCATTTCACTACAGGGACATGACTTCTATCCATTTGATATGTTCTTTGGTTCAACTGCAGGTGGCGAGGAAGTTAGACCTTCTGGTTGGTTATTAGGGAACCCTAGACGAAGTTCTGGACATATTTTTAACTCAGGAAGCTCTGCTAAACAAAAGGCTCCAGTTTCAAGTGATCCTGCAATATCTAAAGATGTAGTGGTGAGTACATAAAGTTTCTCCAGGTCAGAGGTATCCATTTAAGTCGAGCTCTATACACAAGGATTGCATCTGAATTTTATTTATTTTTCCTGAAAGTTTGTAGTATCCTGTTGTCATGATCCATTGTATTATTGTTCGTTGTATAAATGGTAACTGAGTTGTCTTGCTTGTGACAGTTATCAAGCTCTAGCTTTCTCCGTGCAACTGGATCATCAAGACGTGCTACTGTCTCCAGTAGTCGCGAGCCTGCAGTTCCTGGAACTGACTCTGAGCCATCGAAACCTCAAAACATTGAAGCTGGATCAAGCTCCAACCCAAAGATCCATGGTGGTCGAAGCTCACCTATCGTCTCATCTGATAACAACAAGCTATCATCTCCCTCAAGGGGGAATACTTCAGTGATGAAGAACTATGAGTCCAACCTTAAAGGGATCGAGAGTCTGCATTTTTAGTCTCTGCTGGGGATCACTGAACCAGTGAATGATCGTTGAACTCCCCCGGGACAGAGTGTAAATTAAAAGACAAAAGAAAACCTTTGTTAGGCTCTCTCCCCATGTATTACGTGCATTTGTGTTTACGGGGAGATATAAGCACTCTCAAATAACAAAGATAAAGAAAGACTCTGAAGAAGTGATTCCAGAGAAACACAAACTCAAAGAGGATGAGATCAAGGAGACTAAAGACTTGAAACACTCTTTAAGTCCTCATTTGTTATTTTCTTAATGTCTGTTTGTATTTGTGTCGTTTGGTATTGCAAAGTTAAAATTCTTTCGTGTCTCAAAGAGATTTGAAGTGTCAGGCACAAAAGAAGGGTTTTTCTTATATTTTCATCTACTCGTGTTTACAGCATATTGCGAGGGTAAATGGGTCATTCTGTGGGTAAATAGTGAAAGATGTACGTAAGCAATAATTGTACTGTTTTCCCTTGCAGAATTTTCTTACGTCTTGTCAAGTTCCATCCTGAGAGGGCCTGAGAGTTGCATTTTACATTGTGAATGCAATTAAAATCCTTAAATCATGGTAACTATCAATTTATCATGGCTTATATGATTCAGCCTAAATATTTTATTGTTACAAACAACCATAATATCCAGTTACTAACATCAATATTTGGCTGATAAACGAGCAGAAAGAGACAATAGAAGAGTAGTTGAGAAGATTTTGTAGTTGAATCATGAAAGAGGTAAAGACCTGATGAAAAGAAAAAGACAACACAGAGATTTATTAAACAATGAACCTACCACTTGCTTGCCTTGTGTCTCTCGCTCTTATTTTAAACATGATTATTGCGTGATTAAGATAAGTTTCTGAAATCAGATATCGTACGTGATTACTACTCTTTTCCTTGTGCTGCATATCTTTTACCTTATCACCACAAACCATAGACAGCATTTGAACAAGTCTCCTTGAACCATTTGAAGCTCTTTTTCATAGACCCCTTCACCTTCCCTTCAACACCATACACATTATAACCAGCCACTCTCTTTTTCCTCTGAATCTCTGCCTCACACAAACCCTTGTACCCTTTCTTCGCCTTACTAGCTCTTCTCTTCGATTTACTGTTGGGACTGTCTCTGTCTCTCACCGTCGTTGGATTCTTGTATGGACTATAAGTTGATGCGCTGTAAGATCTCATCATCACTGGTGGCAGCTGGTTTGTTGGGCTTGGTGCTGCTTCTCCATTACTAGTTAAGCAATGGTACTTGTTGGTGATGCTGCTTCTTCTTCCTGTGATCTCTTCTCTGCATGACTTGGATCTGAACATCTCTTCACTTGCAACAACCTCAAGAAACTGTCTCTCCTGCTTTTAGGAAGAAAGAAAAGGAGAGTTGATTTTTGGCTTCTATCACCAACCTCTTTCTCTTCTGCTTTTTTGTCTCTTGTAAACTTTTAACATTTTTGGCTAATATGTATTATATAGAACATAAAGTATAATTAAATTCATTTTTTGTCTAGTGATTACAGTTTACAACCTCAACATCTGTGAACGAAGGTTCCTGGTCATTGGTTAGATGAGATAAGTTTTTGTCGTTTACTAATTTAACTATATTAGAGATTAATTACTAGATTACCTCGTATGTTTTTATTCTTCCTAAGAAAATTTTGTAAGATCTCATGTCCTTTTTGCATTAACACATGGCCTCTGCTTCTTACTTCATGAGTTCAAGAGAGTTTTTGGGGCTCGTACCATTTCCAAACAGTTATACAATTTGTAATTTACTTTGGCCAAACTAAATCAACAAAATTTAAACAAGAATTTGATTTGCATGTTTCACAAGAAAGAGAGCAAAACATCATTAATGTCAATAGACCAAATGCAAAACAAAAACTAAACAGTTGTGGAAGCTTATTAGTCCAATGATTTGACTAAATGTTTACTCTATATCAAGTGTCCAGAGAATGCAATGCAAGTTGAGCCAATCAATATACATGATTTGCTCAGATTTATTATGTAATAATTCTCATGATTAGTAAAGGTAATAAATTATTGTTAGAAGCTTGATCCAACCATCTATAACAATTATCTATGAAATGGTGAAATACTAGAGAAATAAGTAAACCTTCCAGTCTGAGACTATCCTTGTGAGTCAAGTTAGCAAAGAAGTCATAACATTAAACCGAAAATCTTAAAGTGCCAACAAAACAAAAGAAGTCATGAGATGAGTTTTCATCTCATTTTACCAAAAAAGGAGGGTAAAAAAAGAAAGAAATTACCAAGCCGCCGCAACAGTAAAAAAAAAAAAAAAAAAAAAAACAACAAACTTGTTACAAAAAAAAAAAAAAAAAAAAAAAAAAAAAAGACTCAGAGAAGATCAGCAACATTGTTAGGCAACTCCTCAACAACCACATTGTAAAACTTCTGAATATCAGACATCATCCTCTCATCCTCCGTCGTCATAAAGTTAATCGCCACTCCCTTCCTCCCAAACCTCCCACTCCTCCCGATACGGTGAAGGTAATTCTCCGGCTGCGTCGGCAGGTCAAAGTTAATCACCAGAGACACTTGCTGAACATCGATACCACGCGCAAGAAGATCAGTGGTGATCAGCACACGCGAAGATCCCGACCTGAACTCTCTCATGATGATGTCTCTCGTGTTCTGATCCATATCTCCATGCGTCGCCGACACCGTATGGTCACGGCTCCTCATTTTATCAGTCAACCAATCAACCTTACGCCTAGTGTTCACAAAGATAACACTCTGCGTAATAGCCAGCGTCTCGTAGAGATCACACAGCGTCTCGAGCTTCCACTCTTCTTTGTCAACGTTGACGTAAAACTGCTTGATACCTTCGAGAGTCAGCTCGTCGCGCTTGACGAGAATCCTCACCGGTTTGCTCATAAACTTCCTCGTGATCTCCAACGCTTCAGGCGGCATGGTGGCTGAGAAGACGCCGACCTGGACTTTCGAAGGGAGAAGCTGGAAGATGTCGTAGATCTGATCCTTGAAGCCGCGAGAGAGCATCTCGTCGGCTTCGTCGAGAACAAACATCTTGATGGCGTCCGCGCGGAGAGACTGCCTGCGAAGCATGTCGAAGACGCGACCAGGTGTGCCGACGACGACGTGGACACCAGACTGGAGAATGCGCTGGTCCTCGCGGACGCTCGTCCCGCCGACGCAGGCGTGGACCTTGACGCCGAGGTAGTCGCCGAGTGCCCTCATGACTTTCTCGATCTGCTGGGCGAGTTCTCTGGTGGGGGCTAGAACGAGGGCTTGGCATTGGACGAGAGTGTAGTCGAGCTGCTGGAGGACGCCGGAGCAGAAGGTGGCGGTTTTGCCGGTTCCGGATTGGGCTTGCTGGATCACGTCGAGGCCCTTGCAGAATGGGATGATTCCTCTCTGCTGAATAGCAGAAGGCTTCTCAAAACCTGGTACGTGGACAACCATGATTAAATGGTCTTACGATGACTTGTCAACAGTAGATAAAATATATAGATAGAATGTGTTATGTAACGTACCATAGGCGTAGATACCCCGGAGAAGGTCAGACCTGAGTTCCATGGTATCAAAGCTATCGCAGACTTCGTCATAGGTGGTGTAGAAAGTTTCCTGTCCTTCCTCACCGAGTCTGCAGAACATCATACAACTTAGTAGCGATTTGGTTATATTGGTGATTCAGAGATTTCGATAGTAGATGAGAGAGAACTTACATGGCGTTCATCTTGGTATCAAACTGGCGAGGATCATATTGAGTTCCTTCAGATGCCATTCCTGCCATGACTTTAGAAACAAAAACCACATTGTAAAGAAAACAAATTTTAACATCAAAAGACATTCAATTTATAATCAAACTCTCTTGTCTTATTAGATCTAAAATCAAGCAGAATCAAAAATCAAACTGGCACTATCAAAGGAATCAACGAAACCAAAAAACAGAACAAGTCTCACTGATGAATCTACAATGTACAACAATAGCCTAAACCTATTGTATCAAATAAGGCACAATGAGAATCCAAAAACATAAATCATATAAAAGGTAAATAGAGAGAGATTCAAACAAACCTGTTATTAGCAAATTCAAGACGTGAGAGAGAGAGACGAAAGATTCAAACAAAAAAAAACTCCTCGGATCTGCGCCGTGGAGTTGATTGAAGAAGAAGAAAAACTGTTGAAGATTACTGCTTTATATATACCTCCTCCGTTTTTCCTCTTTTAATTACCTTTTTAATTAATCTTTTAGGTTTACTTAGCAGGAAAAGGAAAACAGAACATTAATATCTTTTTTTTCCCATTTTACCCTTCTAACTGTTCATCTATATTATTAAAAGAGATTTACCCATTTGAAAATGTTTTTACCTCATTAATTAAACTCCCTATTTTTTTGCTTGTCTTTTTCAGTTGCATTTATGAAAGATCCTAAAACGAATAAAACTGCATGATTTATTACTTGTCTTTTCAGTTACATTAATGAAATATGCTTAAATGAATTTAAACTTCCTATTTTATTGTTTGTCTTTTTCAGTTACCTTAATGAAATATCTTTAAATAAATTTAGACATAATGTCATTTAATCAACAAAAAAAACTCATGAGTTGTCTTTACGTGTATAATTTTAATAACGGAGATTTAAAAAAATGTTCATCATTAAAATGTTACCTAAAACATACAACACTAATATATAACATGCATCAATAAAACTAGAATTTGACTCACACAATTGTACAGATATTATTTTCAGTTGATTAAATTTAAAAATAATTATTTATTCAAAAAATATTAAAGAATGGCTATGTTTAAAAAAATTATATGGTATTATTTGCTCATAACTCATTTGTCATTTGATAAATTGTTAGAAATACAATTTTAGCACAATATAACTCAGTTGCCATTTGCTAAATTTATGGTTTTTATTTATATTTTTTATTATTTAATTATAATATTTTCATTTTATATTTGAAAGATAAATGAATTTTCTTTCAAACAATATTTTTGTAAATGTATTTTTTAAAAAATAATCAATTTAAATTGTTATTATCATTGAATATAATTATTTTTGACATAATTTGAGTTTTCGTTTACATCAAAACTTATCATATTTTAGGATAATTTTAATTTAAAATGTAATTTTTATATTTCTCAAACAAATTCTAAAAATATTTTTTAAATATTTTGTTATAATTGTTAAAAAAATATTGAGTTGCATTTTAAATAAAAAGGTAGAGATATTAAAAATATTATAATTAAAATATGTAAAATTTAATATAGTTTTAAGGAAATGGTCAAATAAAAAAAATTATACATAAAAAAAATCATGATTTTTGTTAACTGGACGGATCATTATTTATATGATATCGCAAACGAAAGAAAAATTTATGTTTTTACAATTATCTAATTAACTATGTATACTCATTTTTTTATATTTTTTTATATGATATTACACATTCGTAAAAAAATATGTAGTTTAATATGCAAAAAAAAATATTTACTTAATGAATATAATATGAATGAATTTTACAAATACATCATTTAATAAAATAAATAATTAAAAACTAAAAATTCATATCCGCGCTGGCGCGCGGATCAGGATCTAGTATAGTATTATAGTACCACCGTGTCTGTCTCTCTGTTTCTTTTCACACATTAGTTGGGTCCCACTTAGACATTATTCGAATAAGAAAATATTACACCATAGGGCAGTTTTAAGTTTTAATAACACTATAAGACAGTTTTTGCTACTAAAACAGTTTTTCTAACCAAAAATCATTTTCTACCTATATACTAATTAAATAAGCTAACCAACCATAAAATTAACCAACTAAACTTTTAAAAGGCACGTGGGTTCTAGCATATTTCTCTCTCTCTTTTCGATTTTACTCTGACATTCTCTTTTTAAAATCTCATACGAGATGCTTTTTATTTTTTCAAGTAGCTTCACATCTATGTCACTAATCGACAACCCAACAACGGCGTTCGATTAGGTGAAATGGCAGCGAACAATACTAAGAGGCATACAATTTGCAGGGAAGAAAACCCAACAAAAATAAGAGTAAATTGTTGTCGAAGACACGAACATTGATGAATTTGAGTTCTGGATTCAAAAACTGTGAAACCCTAGATGATGAAAGCTAAAGAAAAATTGATTCTTTTGGTGTTTGCAGTTGACGGGTCAAAAACGAGTTACAGTCCGAGAGCTCCAATTCTCCTCCTCCTCTATGTCCTCAGATCCTCCGTCCAAGATGCCAATGAGCTAAAAATTCCCAATTTCTGCAAAATTCGTAACCCGAAGGAACTTGGGAAGAAGATGACATAATTACGATTATGCCATTAATGAATTAATTATTTTAAAAAATCGCATACACGTAGACGTAGAGATGTGTACATATGTACATTCTAAGTGTACATGTTTATTAATGGTAATGTCTTCGAACTATGTTTTCAAACTATGTTTATTTAACTTGTGTAGATGGGATGAAGGTGAAACCGACATAGATGAGTTCTCATCTTATGATGATATGCTTGCTGCACAAGATTTCACTCAACGATACAAGTTAAGAAGGCCAGAGAATATGTATTTCCAAGCTTATCGTTTTAAAAAACCTATTAGGTGTACAAGTGAACTAATGTACATGTAAGGTTTTGGGAATTTATGTACACGTGGACAGTGATAAGTATGTGTACATGTTTGATAATTATGTGTACATGTTTGCAAGTTTTGTTTTTTTGTACACATGTATGCCACAATTTCTATTGTACACATGTACACTCATGGATGTGCACAATTTTTTTATTGTCGACATATGAGATTATGATAGAGATACGAAATTTTATATATTTTTTAAAAAATCTTTTTATTATTGAAAGGTCGGGTAATCATTGGCCCATCAATTCTAAAGTGTACATTTTTACCATACCTACAAAAAGATTTCTATGTCATACGTCCAAGTTTTTTTTTCTACACATGTACGCCACCATTTATATTGTACATATGTAGACTCACGGATGTGCATAATTTTTTTTGTTGTGGACATATGAAATTATGATTGCGAAAGGTAGTACTGTAATTTTATATATCTTATTCTTCTTCGACACTCTCTTTCTACAAAATTTACCGCCATTTTTGTTTTCAGACATAAATCACCATTTTTGGGATGATTTGCTTTGATTCAACCTCGTTTCTTTATTATTACCATTCAAATATGATAGATATTTGATATAACAACTGATTTTGACTCAAATCACCATAACATAGATGTTTTTTAACTGACTTTGTGGCTGAGTGTACTAAACTCGCGGTGGCGGCGAAATCATGATATTCCAGTCTTGGTGGTCAGAAATAGTTTATGATCAAATGAAGGACGACGAAAATGCTAATAAAAAAAAAAATCCGAAAAAGCAAACCAAAAAAAATTCACTGTTTTCTACGTTTTCTAGGTTTCAACATTTTAAAAAATTTAAAACAAAAGCAAAAAAAAAAAGATTCTTGTTGTTACGCTTAGTTAGCGGCACATATAACGAAAAGCTAACTAGATCTATAAAGGTGACACAAAAAGAGCTCATGGTTACACTTTTCCAAGGCCAAAAATGTCTTTAACCACCAAAAACTACGTTAGTAGCAGAAACTGTTCTTTTGTGTAATAAAAAGTCAAAAACTGACTCATAGCGTAAATCACTCTTAGAATAATTTACTTTGCATCCCAAAAATAGTAAACTCTATTCGAAAAAAAAGAAATTCATAAGCAAAAGGAATCTCTCACTAGTAATAATATGTTGATGTAAGAGAGGCCTCTGAAATTTACTCACAAAAAAAGAGTCACGCCTCGTAAAATTGACTCTTCTTTTTTTTTTATCAACAACTAAACCAACGACTTAGACGTCCGTAGCTCGTCTACCACCTAAAGAAAGTCTTCAAGTCTGGTCTGAAGAGAGTGTAATCAACCTAAAGGATGAATGGAGACACTGATATGCCCCTATAGACTCAAGCCAAGACCACAACCTCGTCACGACAACCTACAAAACAAACATATCAAAAAAAAAATTAGCTTGCTTCTCTTCTCATGTGAATGGAAAAAAATGGAGCAAGTCTCGGTTTTTTACATTGTTTATGCATCTCTTTAGCTAACTCCAGCATAAGTTCGGTTTCATCTGCAAGCTTAGTCGTCTTCTCCAACTCTTCCACTGCTGCTTTGGCGACGTTTATTTTATTCTCTGCCTCTACAACTTTACATGCGGCGGTTATTGCAGCTTCGTCGATCATCTCTTGTGAAACCGAAGGGGGTTGATTGATGTATGATTGCCGGGGTTTTACGTTTGTCTCCATTGGTTTTGGGGTTGGGGCAGGTGTTGTTCTAGTTGTTGTTTCTGATCCATCTGGTAGCTTGTAGAAGTTCAGTAACTGTTGAGAGTTGGAATATAAACAAGACACAGATTAAAAGAAAGATGAAGAAACATGTGACAGAGAAGAAAGAGAGGAGGCGTGCTTCAAAGACTTACAGGTTTTGAGTTGCTAACCTTTGAAAGTTTTCCCTGAGCTGCGAGCCGCCTCAGTCTTGAGCTAAGGACTCTTCTAAAAGTTGGCGGCACTTCATGCCTTGGCTGCTCTTTCCACAAATAAACCCACAAGGTCCGTTAGGAAAGGTTGTAGCAACTAACTTAAAAGTAGAATCAAGAGAACTATAACAATGTGAAAATAAACATAACTAGCCCACCCTTATATGTAGTAGATGATGAGTCTCTACTAAACTGTTTATCAGTTTACGAGGTTCTGACTTCTGATCAATGCCAAAAAAAAAAGAAGAGCAAAGAGAAAATTGTATCTAACCTCAATGAAGCTGAAGATGGAACCGACGTCAGATCCATTTGGATCCGCTAACTCAGAGATAGCTTCAAATATCATCGCGTCATACCTGAAAATAGCAACTCATTCAGAAGTTTAGCAAAGCATGATTGATTATCATCTAAGGACAAACCTGGGAGCGTTCTTGTTATCCACAACAAAGTTATTATCAACGCTAAAGTCAGAAGAAGCACTGCGTGGAAGGGAAGTAGCTGGCGAGGAGGAAGAAGAGTTAGCATAAGGAGGTGGAGTAGCGGCAGCAGCAGTAGGTGAAAGAGAAGCAAGAGTAACGCCTTCTTCTTTGACTTTCCTCGTTCTCGACTTATCATTTGAGCATTGAGTAGCAGGAGCAACACACAAGTTACGCCACTTATCCTAACAAACCATTGAAACACACACTTATCATCTAATCTAAGAAAAGGGATAAAGTAATGTTCTTTCTCAACCAAGATTGCTTTAGAATCTTAGATTGAAGGAAAAGGAGGAACCTTGAGGTCGATGTTGGAGCGATTGCTGAGCTGATCGGCGAACTCGGGATCACGGAGAATGTTCTTCCATTTCCCGGGGCCGTGCTTTTCAATTCCGGCGCGCAACGCCTCCTCCTCGTCCCCCGTCCATTTTAATTTCTGGTTTCCCATGAATCGGACTGAGACACCACCGTCTCGTCGCCGCCGTAACCTTCGCCGGCTATTTCGGCTCTCTGGCTCCTCTGCTCAGGAATTATTGCCTATTTTTTTTTTAAGACTTCGGGAGGTTAGGGCTTTGCAAGATCCTGAACCGAACCAAAATCGAACCAAATCCATTTTTATGATACTGAATTAACTAAATTAGCGACGTAAACAATTTTTTTTTTTTAATTCTCTCGATTTCATAGTAAATAAATAGTATCTTTTAAAAAAAATCTTGTTTAGATAAAATATCGTTTTGAGTGGTTGATGCAAACTTTTACATAAGAATATGTATTTGCCTCATTTCTAAAACAAAACGTTCATGAGTTGATTTATATTTTCAAATAATTAAAAAATTGATACGTTTATTTTTGTGTGAAAATACTAAACAAAGAAGTAAAATTTTCATCATAATTTTAATATTTAAAATTTTATGATGTTAAATATAATTATATTTTTTTTTAATCTAAAACTAGTTTAAACCAAACCAATATCAAATTTGATCAAATATATGATTTATTTTTTGGAACTAAAATATCTGAACGAACCGAGCGTAATATTGGTGATTGTTAGTTCTCAGTTGTTACTTGTCAACTACTAATTGCAAGGCAAATACGAACGCCATATACATATTGAAATGTTCAATGTTAAACGCCGACAAAACTGACCCCCAAAAAAAAAACGTTGACAAAAAAGATTTGTTAAAACTTAAAATAGGTTACATTTGTATAAAAATAAAACTTCAGGGTCAAATTAGAAATATCAGTATCCAGAGCTTGTGGCAAGCGAAAGCCACAAACGAAACAAAACCGGGTCTAATTGATTAACCCAAAGAACTATGGGGTCAAATCCGAATTAAACCGAATCTGGAAGCAACTGGAACGAACGAACGAGTCTGGTCTCTCTGACAAAACACAAACAAAAATAGTTACTTTAATAAGTTAAAAACCCTAAAACACACAACAAAACTCTTTTTAACTCTCATTTCTATTTTCCCACAACACACATCGGAGAGAGAAAGCAAACTACAACATTTCTCCGATGGCGGCGAACAACAACAGATCCGATCACGACTCCGACGAGAACACGCGTCTCTACAACCCTTACCAAAACTTCGAGGCTCCGATAAAGTCTCAGTACCTCTACAAGCTCCCCACCTCCCCCGAGTACCTCTTCACCGAGGAGTCCTTAAAGCAGCGCCGCTCCTGGGGCGAGAATCTCACCTTCTACACCGGCACCGCTTACCTCGGCGGCTCCGTCGCCGGCGCCGCGGTCGGGATCGTGACCGGAGTCAAGAACTTCGAATCTGGCGACACGACGAAGCTGAAGATCAACAGGATCTTGAACTCCTCTGGTCACACGGGGAGGACGTGGGGGAATAGGGTCGGGATCATTGGGCTGATGTACGCTGGGATCGAGAGCGGCGTTGTGGCTGCGATGGATAGGGATGATGTTTGGACGAGCGTGGTGGCTGGTCTTGGGACCGGGGCGGTTTTTAGGGCGGCGCGTGGGGTGAGATCCGCGGCTGTGGCGGGGGCTCTCGGTGGGATAGCGGCTGGTGCTGTGGTTGCAGGGAAGCAAGTTGTGAAGCGGTATGTGCCCATATGAAGGGAGAAAGATTGTTGCTTTTGAAATTTTTTGATAGAGAGAGAGAGAGAGAGAGATGTTCAATTTGGAATATCATAAAAAAAAAAATGAAAACTTTGAATAACAAAACCTTTTTATTTATATGATGACTATCAAGAATGGTTATTGGTTGTTGATAGTAGTTTACTTTCTGATAAGAGCTAATCTTCTTTGCGTATGGCTAATGTTTGGGATCTATGTGTTGTATCAGTCTTTGAAATGAAACTCTTTTCTTTTGTCAAGTTTATACCTATTCTTATCCTTGTCCTTATTGTCTCACTATGATGGTTCACTGTCTTGACTCTTTGATTGCAATAAGGATATTGAGTATAAATGACTGTGATCCTCAAAGATTATGTATTTATGTTCCTCTCGTTCTTCCTTTTCACTTACTGTGTTCTGCTTTGTGGTTTGTCTCTGAAGTCTATACTCTCTGGATCTTGGCAGCAGCTGTGTTGTGTTGCTAATAGTATTTCAGACAAGTGTTATCTTAGTATTATTGCTATTGAGATCTTTTTGCATTACTTCTTACACATTATGTAAGACAACCAATGAACTCAAATAAACTCCAAAAAGTCTTCAAATTTCAATGTTTTGCAGTTGCTTAGTAAAATATGTTCTGTTACAGAAAATCATTGTTCCTGTCAGACGAACTTCCAATAATAAACAAATCTTCTTTAAGAAGAGTTTAGTTTTACATGACTTATTATGACTATAAAAATATGTTATATGTTATGGGAGATCATCACCCCACTGAACTTTTGGAAGGTGCACAACTCATAAAAAACCAACGGTTGCCTTTGTACTGGCTGCTTCTTTCTGATCTTGGAGGTCGTCTACTTCTTCTTGGTACTGAATGACTACGCGTCTTTAACTGATCAAGATGGCCGTGGATCTCAGGTAATCCCAAAGTTGGCTTCCTGCTAATCTACGTCCATGTTTTTTTTTTAATTTCTGTCAATACTCGAATAGTTTTTTTTTCATTTCATCCTCTTTCTACCGTTAACATATCTAAAACCTTATAGCATGTGTGCAGAACACAAAAAGTTTTGTTTATATGTCTCTTGATCAGCTAAGGTCTAGATTCTAGTCCATGTGTAGCAGAACGGTTCTAAGAAACTAACCTGAGAGGAAGGAACCGGATCCGAATAGTTAGATTGTGATACATGAGATGTTCTGTCCTTGATACGTTCATGATCCTCCCTTGCAAACTCTCTTAGCCTGTTCAGAGCCGGTAACACTACTGAAGCAAGATCAGGTCTGTCTCTTTTCCTCAGCTCGCAGCACTGTAAAGCCAATTTAGCCAACCCCAGAGTCTCTTCCTCAGGCCATTCTGATACCTTTGGATCGAAAAGTTCACTGAGCTTGTTGTTTTCAACCGCCATCTCTACTTTATGGCCTAATCCCATTGCTGGCATGGCTGTTATCATTTGCAAAAGCACCACACCAAAAGAGTACAGATCAGATTTCACTCCCAGCAATCCGGTTTGCTGGTACTCAGGGTCGATGTAACAGAATGTGCCTGTTTTCTCATACCACAAAGGGGAAAACAAACATTAACACTGGTTCTATGTAAGCTTGGACACATTTATCAGGAACTGAAGAACCACCCATAAATATCTGAATCGAATTTAAAAAATAACTGGAATTTCAAAAATAACCGGACGGATCCTATATTCCTGGAACTAGAAAACTGAAACCGAACCAAGAACCAAATGGGTACCCAAAATTTTAAAATACAAACTGTATACCTAAAATTATCAATTATCTTTTCCAAAAAACCAAAAATACTAAGAATATGATTTATAAACCAAACTATCCAAAAAATTAAATTACTCAAATATTTCTTTTACCTAAAATATTTCTAAATTATCCTAACAATGCGAATAACTTGACATTTAGCACTTTCAAATTATCCGACAGTTTTATCCATATTATCCTAAATTACCCGAAAAATGGAACTAATCCGAAACCAAATTGGACCCAAATTTTTTTTCCGGATATTAACATGTTCTTAATTTTGCTATTCGAACAAAACCAAAAACCAAAATAACCAAATAAATCGAACCGAATTTTGTAAATAACTGAACGGTTCCTAAATCTCTATAAAAAGAAAAACCAAAAATATCCGAACCGAAACCGAAAACCGAACTGTCCATGCCTAGTTTCCATGTTTTGACATCAAAAAAAGAGATAGAAGTTTAGATTCTTACCAGCTGCAGAAGTCATGTGATAGTTACTATAGCTATCAGCCACAGAGGAAGGTACTAAACGAGCTAAACCAACGTCACTAATCTTGCTAGTGAAATGTCTATCAAGTAGAATGTTTGCCGGCTTCAGATCACGATGAACCAACGGCTCAGGTTTCGCATGGTGAAGGAAAAGAAGCCCTGTGGCAACTTCCGCAGCGATTCTGAACCTTGCTCTCCAAGAAAGCGGTGGTGTATTGTCTTTGCAGAATAGACGATCTTCAAGCGTTCCATTCTCCATGTACTCGTAAACAAGACAACCGTACTCAGGACATGCACCGAGGAGGATCACCATATTAGGATGCCTCATGCTACTCAGAACCTCAACCTCTTGTTGGAACTGTTTCAGGCCTTGTGTGATACCAGACTTCAAGATTTTAATGGCGACAGAAGTGTAATCGAGGACGGCCTTGTACACAGGTCCATACCCTCCTTCACCGATCTTTAAGGAATCTGAAAAGCCATTGGTAGCACCTTCAACGTCTTTGATACTGTAACGTCTGTAAGAGACGTTGCTTGCCATTCTTTGTTTCTCCAACTTGGCTTGCATCTCAAGTAACTTTCTCTTTTGGCTCTCCATTTTTGCTAATTTTTTTGCTATTTCAGCTGCTTGGATTGCTGAAAGCCTTTTCTGATTCTCCTCAGACAATGCTCTAGGCATCTCTATTGCTTGGTCTAATCTTCTAACACCTTTGGCTCTAGGTAGTTTATGTTCTTGAGACTACATAGTTCAATACCTGGTGAGTTATTCATCCACCAAGAACCTAAAGAAAACAACATTGTCATCAAAATGGACTCAGGGTAAGAAACAGCTTACGCTTTCTTTGTTGTTTGAGGGATTATACTGCTTCAGTTCTTGTCTCAATCTCCTCACTTCTGCTTCAAGATTTTGATTCTGTGAAAACACATAGCAAAGAACATACATCATGTTGACGTTTATGCAAATCCGGGACCAAAGTCTTATGTTTCTAAAAACTTAACCTGTTGTTCCATGAAAGTTACCGCATGTGGACTCTCCTGTTCATCAAGGAAATGTCAGAACATAGTAAGAAACTAAACTTCTATTTGAGTGTGATGATACTAACCGTGGATGTTGAAGAGATGGAGCTTCCGTTGGTAGTGGAACTTTGAGATATAGTGTAAGAAGTCACAGTTGATACCATACCATAACTTCCACTGTCAGTGTCTGACTGTGAAAACTCACTCATAGTTTGCGTTGATGAGATGCGAGGAGGTGAACTGGTTTGGGAGAAATCTGACATGGGTTTGCTGTGTTGTGTAGATACAAATGATTCCCTGTCAAAATGTTAACCAAACAATCTTTACTACCATGGTTAGATAATGGTTGGGAGAAAGTTTAGAATGTACCTCTCTGAATCACTTGAATAGGTGGAAGTCGTTGGCTCGTTATTGTACAACAAAGTAGAGAGACTTTGTTGTACGGGATGATGCTTCAGAGCCTGACTTGCGGATTTGCTTTTTAGCAGTTTACCTTTTGACACAACAAAGACTGCGCAAGTCTCTGGAGACGTTTTAAGCAAAGTGGTGGGAACATCTGGACTCTTAAACTTCCTGATCACAGAGAGGGACTAATGTTAGTATTCATATACAACCAATGTTGAGATAATATCATTGAGCATGAGAATCGAGAGAGACTTGAAAAAGGCATTGTGAGAAGATGCGCCAACAACTATATTTGAAATGGAGTTGTTGGTGATGTAGCTGACAATAGCACTAGAGATGTCAATCTCTCTAAGAAGAACCTCCTTGGGAATAATCTGAACAAGCAGTTTGGTGTAATAAGTAATGGAAACATAAGTGGTTTGTTGCAATAAAGGAGATTGAGAGATGATCACTAACTCCTTTTCTAGAGCAGAATCCTCTGAAAAGAAGAAAGAATTGATGAGAATCATCTTGATTGTCACGTTGTATATGTGCTCCAGTGTTTCCTTCTGCAAGATAGATGACGTCATTAGAGTTATCTGACATTTTTTGTTTTGATGATCATGAGAGGTAAAAGATCGAGATTATGCCTTTAGGTTCAACGTGGAGAAGAACACAGTTTGGAGAATCGACAAGAATGTTCTCAACCGCCCATTTCAATGCGTGTTGGCTGTTCTTGTCTTTATCAATAGCTATCACCGTGACGATACCGTTGTCCACTCTTCTTGCAGACATGTTAAAGACTTGCTTCACAAGAAACTTGAATAGCGTGTTTCACAAGCGAACCATGATACTAGTTAATTTATCATTAACATCTAAAAACAAGGACCGATGGTGTTTGTTTTCTTTCGTTTGGTTCTGCGACTTCTGAGAAGAAACAAAGAACTATAAAGAAACAGATTCCGCTTTTATTATTGGGAATGAAGAAGCTTGAGTGGTTTTGCGTGTTTGCTAATTTTGGAGGTTTTTTTTTCTCAAACGACTCAGCAGTCTTGTGAACAAACATCTAAACTTTATAATTTAGAAAGTGTTATTTTGGGAAGTTGCTATCGGTTTGAAACTTCGAATCAAACGAAGTCCGGTTATGCATTACTTAACATTAAGTTGGTTTTCTTGTCTTGATTTGTAAGATTAGCCAGATAATGCGTTTTAGACTAAAAGCATAGAATAGTATGTTGCGTTTTATGTTACGATCTAATAATGTTTTTGAACTACAGAATTGACTTTTGGGCACAACAATGTTTTCTTGAACGTATTTTATAAAACGATATGGTGATAGTCTGATAGATTCATCATTTTTCACATGCTCATGTTTCCTATTTTTTTATTTTAAAAATGTAACTTTGTTATTTTTTACCATTCAATATAATGTCTTCAGGCTTTAAAAACTAATCATGCTAAATATATACTTTGAGCGTCTTGAATTTATAAGTAATAAAAATAACACAGTGTTAATATATTAAAATAAATTATATTTTCATTATTCAAATGTTTTAGCATATTTACAAAAAAAATATTCAAATCAAATATTTATGTAATTAAATCAAATATTTATGAAAATCAACTCAAATATTTATGGTCGACCGTGAGATTAGTGAAGATTAAATCAATTATGGTTTGTAAATGAGAAAATGCAACGTGTTTTTGTCTTTCTGAAAGTGATGACTTTCGCAATAATTCCGATTTCTACCTGCCCACGTGGCTGTCTGATTGATCTAGGAGGAAAAAATCAAAATGTTGGTGTTTATCAATCAATACGACTGGGGATGTTTGTACTGTGCACTAGGACTAAAGTTAAATTTCATTTGGTGGTAGATAGATCAAACGAAGAAAAGAGATATTCTAGACAGAAGCTACAAAAGCATGAATAGTATACATTAAAGTGTTACATTTCAAATCTGATTTCAAATTTGTATACCTATCAATGCGCCAATCTGATTTCAAATTTTGTAATTTAATAGTATACATTAAAGTGTTACATTTTTCAAAATCATATGGATCTGTTGGGTTATGATGCGACGATAAAATTAAGCGGAGTAATATATAGTAATGAACTAGAAAAAAAATATAGTAATACAATTTGTATGATTGATAGTGTTTATATTTTAAACTCGCAGTCCCAATATCTTTCTTACTAAGAAGCGTTTAATATATTCACCGGACGAACACACAGGTGTCGTATGCTATTACGTACAAATATTCATGTCCCAATAGAACACATAACACATAGGAGATCTAGCAATCATAGAGTTACTATGAGACTAATCATGTGTAACCGAATAAATATTCTGACACGTTCTCGAGTAGAAAATGAAGCTCTATGTAAACCTGTAAACGATTTATGTAAGAGATTATCAGTTATTCAGTTTGACTCGTCTCCAATATTTAGATCCCGTCCTAAACGCATACTTAAACACACACACACACACACACACGAATGCTTTATTTATTTTTAGAGGAGACTCGTCATATTGTCACTTCATCCTACAAATACAAACTGATCATTTTTTTAATTTACAGAAATTTTTCCAAATTTGATTTTCGTTTGTTTGATAAGCTATATATATTATTTAGAAAAAAAAACATTAGGTTGTATTTTCTTTTTGACTCCAAATATTCGAGGACCGACATTACAAATATTAATATATCAAGTAGACAATTATGTATAAATTTTCTGTTTCTAATGTAGATATTTATCTTGAAGGTAAAATATTCTAAGCTCTATTTCAATATATTCAAAAGCCATTTCTGTTAAGAGTTCTTTTAAAATATCAAAATCTAGGAGACAAAATATCAAAAGAAGGAAGAAAAATACAGAAAATGTCATAGTTGTGACAATTGTAATTTTCTTGCTGGACCATCTCAGTTTCCAGATTGATGGGGGAAAGAGTTAGGCACAAACAGATCCATATGATTTTGAAAAATGTAACACTTTAATGTATACTATTAAATTACAAAATTTGAAATCAGATTGGCGCATTGATAGGTATACAAATTTGAAATCAGATTTGAAATGTAACACTTTAATGTATACTATTAAATTACAAAATTTGAAATCAGATTGGCGCATTGATAGGTATACAAATTTGAAATCAGATTTGAAATGTAACACTTTAATGTATACTATTAAATTACAAAATTTGAAATCAGATTGGCGCATTGATAGGTATACAAATTTGAAATCAGATTTGAAATGTAACACTTTAATGTATACTATTAAATTACAAAATTTGAAATCAGATTGGCGCATTGATAGGTATACAAATTTGAAATCAGATTTGAAATGTAACACTTTAATGTATACTATTCATGCTTTTGTAGCTTCTGTCTAGAATATCTCTTTTCTTCGTTTGATCTATTTATCACCAAATGAAATTTAACTTTAGTCCTAGTGCACAGTACAAACATCCCCAGTGTTAATATATTAAAATAAATTATATTTTTATTATTCAAATGTTTTAGCATATTTACAAAAAAAATATTCAAATCAAATATTTATGTAATTAAATCAAATATTTATGAAAATCAACTCAAATATTTATGGTCGACCGTGAGATTAGTGAAGATTAAATCAATTATGGTTTGTAAATGAGAAAATGCAACGTGTTTTTGTCTTTCTGAAAGTGATGACTTTCGCAATAATTCCGATTTCTACCTGCCCACGTGGCTGTCTGATTGATCTAGGAGGAAAAAATCAAAATGTTGGTGTTTATCAATCAATACGACTGGGGATGTTTGTACTGTGCACTAGGACTAAAGTTAAATTTCATTTGGTGGTAGATAGATCAAACGAAGAAAAGAGATATTCTAGACAGAAGCTACAAAAGCATGAATACTACAAGAGATAACGAATAAATTACAAATATATCACTTGTCAAGAGAAGATTTTTATGAAAAAAGTAAACAAAACTAATAATACGAAGCAATTCAATTAATATCTATAATGTCGATGTTTTTTTTTTTTTTTTTTTTTTTTTTTTTTTGTTTAACCTCGAGGGACTTCTACCCCCAGGAGCCAACCCCTTGGCGCGAGGCGGACCATTTGATACTATGGGGAATTAGATACCCCAATTGCCTGGCCAGCGCATCGAACCCGCGTGTTCCGTATTGGAGTTTTTTATTTCCCCTCAAGACCATCTGGGCCAGCTACGCTGGTTATATATAAGAAACATAAGTTATAAGAAACATAAGTTCAATTACAATTTAAGCTAACATGAGATCATCTTTACGTCACTTTGTATTAGGAGAATAATCAAATCATCAATCAACACGAGAACAAACATTTGTTTTAACTTCCAAATTTCAAATTATTGTTTAATATATATTATTTTTTCCTTTAATCATCTAAAATACATATTTACAAAATATTTGATTAAAAATTTGAAAATGAGAAACCATAATTGTTACACTATATATATGGACAAGGTGCATTTTCTCATTTACAGAGCCAGAAAATAAGAAGAAAAATAAACTAATTAAAAAGCTAACGATCAAAATATATATTGTTTTCTCTCAGTTGTCGTCTTCCAACTTCTCTCTTTTAGCCATATCACAGTTTCGTATACGTCTGTCGAAACATGATTAGTTTTAAGACAAACCATATGACACTACGAGTGTAGTGTGAATTTTCCATTGTTAGTAACAATAATTGGTGTTATTCTTACCTTGTATATATGGACAAGTTCCTAAGAGTATATATAGTGGAACAAAAGAAGAGTTATATCAATAATAGGTAGGTGAATCATCAAACAATATTACCTTTTTGAGGTGGTAAAATACTAAAATATTTCGTTTTATGTAATTGGATCAAATGTATAATAAATCCATTGAATATGACTCATGATTATATTAACTGTTTATAGTGAAAATTATATATATAAAATAAAACATGATTATGTTGAACAAATTACCAACTCGTCAAGATTCCATTCATTCATTCACATATCACATACTCTTACATTCTATCTAGCTATTCATGATCATATAGTTGCATTTAGAACTAATACATGCAAACACATGTCATTGTTTAATTCATAATATGTTATTTATACCTCACTTAACTGTGATTGATCTATCCAAATGTCATCTATTCATCTTATAATCTCTATTTAGAATCAATGTATACGTGTACGCGTGAAGACTTGGTGAAAAGTTTGTTAAATAAGAATAAAAGACTTGGTGAAAACCTTTTATATACTCACATTAAACATATATGTATCAAATTATCAACACGTCGAGATTTCAATTTGTTAACATATCTCATACTCTCACATTCTATATATTCAGCACATGCAGTTGTCATATAGAACTAAAACATGCAGATACATATTTTTTTAAAAAAATATATATTTTATTACATATGTCATGATAAATCCTTAAAAAGAATATTTTATTTAAAATCTCACTTATCTGTACTAATTTATTCAACCAAATGTTACCTATCCATCTTATAATCTTCATTTAGAATCAGTGTATGCGTCTACGCGTCAAGACTTGGTGGAAATCTTTTATATACTTTTAATAAAAACAGTGAAACATATATTTAACAAAAGAGGGATTTAATGAAACTCTTTATACATATTTCATATGTGTAACCATTACCATAAATAAAAACGAATTTTCCTAGTGGAATATATTTTAACAAAAAGAGGGATTTAGTGAAATTATCAACGCGTCAAGAATTCATTTTCACATATCTCACACTCTCACATTCTATAATATATAGTCATCTCATACAGTTGTCAATTAGAACCAAAACAAGCATATATTTGTAATTAATTGATCCAAATGTTACCTATTCCATCATATATTTTAGAATCAATGTACGAGTCTACGAGTCAAGATTTTTTTATGAAACTGTAATGAAAATATTTATGAAAATTCGGCCAAAAAAACCTCAACTTTGCACGAATTGCCAAAAGAAACATAAACTTTTGGGCTGACCAAAAAAACACCAAACTTTCGTTGACTTGCCAATTTAGCACGCCGTCAACAAATTTAACAGAAATATTTGACGTCGTTTATTGTTTATCGTTTATTGACCCCTGGATTCGAACCCAGGTTGGTTGGTCAAATGGCAAGGTATTTTACCACTGGACTACTGGCACTTTCAATATCCTTACTAACATGTTTACTTTTATTTGATACATATTAAATATAAAAAATTCTATAAAAACTTAATAAAATCTTTAAAATTCCAAAAAATTAAAAAAATAAAGAAGATTTTTATAAAATTAATTTAAAAATTAAAATTAAAAATAAAATTTTATTTTTCTTTTAAAACAAATAAAAACTCTTCCAAAATTTTCTAAAAACTTAAAAAGATCTTTAAAATTCCAAAAAATTGAAAAAATAAAGAAATTTTTTATAAAATTAATTTTGAAATTAAAATAGAAAATAAAATTTTATTTTTTCTTTTCAATTCATGAAAATTTCGTTTTTTTAAAAGAAAAAATAAAATTTTATTTTCTATTTTAATTTCAAAATTAATTTTATAAAAAATTCTTTATTTTTCAATTTTTTGGAATTTTAAAGATCTTTTAAATTTTTAGAAAATTTTGGAAGAGTTATTATTTTTTAAAAAGAAAAATAAAATTTTATTTTTAATTTTAATTTCTAATTAATTTTATAAAAATCTTCTTTATTTTTTTTTAATTTTTTTTGGAATTTTAAAGATCTTATTAAATTTTTAGAAAATTTTTTATATTTAATATGTAACAAATAAAAGTAAACATGTTAGTAAGTACATTGAAATTGCCAGTAGCCGAGTGGTAAAATACCTTGTCATTTGACCAACCAACCTGGGTTCGAATCCAGGGGTCTACATATTTTTAATTTCAAATAATGTAAAACGACGTCGTTTCATCTCATTTGAAAACGACGCCGTTTCACTAAACACCAACAATAAACGACGTCAAATATTTCTGTTAAATTTGTTGACGGCGTGCTAAATTGGCAAGTCAGCGAAAACATTGTTAATTAATTTTAAAGTCAATGAAAGTTTGATGTTTTTTTGGTCAGCCCAAAAGTTTATGTTTCTTTTACCAATTCGTACAAAGTTGAGGTTTTTTTTGATCGAATTTATGCATATTTCATGCGTAACCATTGTCCATTAGCATGAATAAATTTAGTATTTCGAAATCTCTACGCGTGGTGAGAACTAACATACTCCATCCGTTTCATAATAGATGACGTTTTAGAAAGTTTTTATTGTTTCATAATAGATGACGTTTTGATATATTTATATTATTTTTAATTTTATTGAAAATTGTGTAGCCAATTAGATATTGCAATCATTTATGTAATTGGTTGAATAATTTTTAAATTATATTTTTAAAACTAATTTAAAAAAAGAGTAAATTTCTTAATTTTTATGCATTGAAGTAAAACATTATGTATTATGAAATATGTTGTAAAGTTGACCAAAAAAAAATGTAAAACATATTTAATTTGTTTTAAAAGAAAAAGAAAAAGAAAAGATATAATAGAGTGGGAAAAAAAAAGAAGAGAAATAATAGGTGATGTTGGTAGATCGACAGGTGTTGCCTGAAGCGACCTTAAGAAGGACAATGACAAAAAGGAGAACAAAAAGGACTTGTGTATACGTGTCCCTTCTTTAATACTCATTTTTCTGTAATAAATAAATAAATAAAATACTCTTTTATTTGTTTTTGTTTATTAAAATCACATTAAAAAAAAAAACACAGAGAGAAAAAAGAGCAAACCACACAATATTCTCCCCTTCTCTCTCTTCTTCTTCGTCTTCTTCGTCTTCTTCTTTCGCTTTGATAGAGAGAGTCTCTCTCTTTAAGCCCGAAGCACGAGCATCCATCCGTAACGAAAGAAGAAGACCTTCTTCACTCGTTCTCCTCTCTGTTTCAAATTAGAATTTGCCTTCGTGAGATTCAACTTGTAAGTTCTCTTTATAGAGTATGCTTTTTAATTGGAAGATGATGATTTATATATGCTATGAATCTCTTTTCTTCTTTATATAAGCTTTTGTGTTTAGTTTCTTAATAGCAAAGTTTAATTCACCTTTTTTTCTTTTTAATAATAATATTTCTATTTATTTTTCTTGGTAATAAGAAAAAAAGCTGTCTTTTTTTATTTACTTAGATCCAGAAACATCCATGTTCTGTAATGATTCAAGTTGTCACTGATTCGAATGTTGTGATTAATAAATATCTCTTTAACGATCTCTCTCAATAGGGTGGAAGAAAAAGACAAGAGGATCCGTCAGATCTGTTCATCTCCGGCGAGAAAACTCGAATGGAAGAGGAGATGATGAATCATTGCTTAGAAGAGTCCAAGAAGATGCGAACTATTGAGTGGTCTTAAGCGGACAAAACAGTTCGTTCTAAAGCAGCAAAAAAACAAAAAGGTTCTTTTATTTTTCTCTGTGATGGAAGAGATGACTCCAGCAGTTGCAGTGACTCTCAGCTTAGCTAACTCTATATGTGACTCATCACCAGTCGACATCACTCAGCTCAAGAACGTTACCGACGCAGCTGACTTGTTACCTGATTCCACCATGGAGGAACAACAACCCAAGAAAGGGTCCTGTGATGGAAGTGTTGTGGATGAAGACGTTGTGGAGGATACTAGCGCTGTCATAAGCGAAGGCTTACTAGTCGTTGACGCTGGATCTGAACTAAGCTTGTCTATGGAGATAGAAAACGGGAGAGTTCTCGCTAAAGCCATCATCCTAGGGGAATCAAGCATCGAGCAGGTTCCTACAGCCCAAGTTCTCATTCAGGACACTGAGATAGAAGATGGTTCTGGTGTGACAGCTTCAGAGGTTGTCATTAGGTTGCCGGAAGAGAATAATAATAACCACGTGGCGAGAGGGAGAAGCGTCTATGAGCTAGATTGTATCCCTCTCTGGGGAACGGTTTCGATTCAAGGTAATAGATCTGAGATGGAGGATGCTGTTGCCGTGCTGCCTCATTTCTTGAAGTTACCTATCAAAATGCTGATGGGAGATCATGAGGGTATGAGTCCAAGCCTCACACATCTCACTGGTCATTTCTTCGGTGTTTATGATGGTCATGGAGGCTATCAGGTAATGCTATAATGACTATATTAAATATATTTAGTAAATGGAGGTTGTTAAATTGTATTATGGCTCTTATAGGTTGCTGACTACTGCCGAGATAGACTCCATTTTGCTTTAGCTGAAGAGATAGAGTGCATTAAAGACGAGTTGTGCAAGAGGAACACTGGAGAAGGTAGGCAGGTGCAGTGGGAGAAAGTCTTCACTAGCTGTTTTCTAACTGTTGACGGTGAGATTGAAGGAAGAATCGGTAGAGCTGCTGCTGTTGGTGGTTCTTCTGATGTGGTTCTTGAAGCTGTTGCCTCCGAGACTGTTGGATCAACAGCTGTGGTTGCTTTGGTTTGTTCATCTCATTTAGTGGTTTCTAACTGCGGTGATTCCAGGGCGGTTTTGTACCGTGGCAAAGAAGCCATGCCCTTATCAGTTGATCACAAAGTAAGATTTGAGCTTCTTTCTTTTGCTTACCTGACTTGACGAAGTTTTCTTGACGCCTCTTTCTTGTTTCTTGCAGCCAGATAGAGAGGATGAGTATGCAAGAATAGAGAACGCTGGTGGGAAAGTTATACAGTGGCAAGGCGCTCGTGTGTTTGGTGTTCTCGCCATGTCTAGGTCCCTTGGTAAGCAATACTTCTCTTGATCACCACTAATGCATCTTTGAATGGCTTATTAATATCATCTATGGCACATCACAAGCACTATACCATTAGATCCTTTGTTGTGTGTTTCCTCCTCTGGACCATATTGCAGGTGACAGATACCTGAAGCCATATGTGATCCCGGAACCTGAAGTGACGTTCATGCCTAGGTCACGAGAAGATGATTGTCTAATAATAGCCAGTGATGGTCTTTGGGACGTAATGAGCAACCAAGAAGTCTGTGAAGTAGCGAGGAAACGGATCTTGATGTGGCACAAGAAGCACGGTGCACCTCCACTAAAGGAGAGAGGCAAAGGAACGGATCCAGCTTGCCAAGCGGCGGCTGAGTACCTCTCGGTGCTTGCTCTTCAGAAAGGAAGCAAAGATAACATCTCCATCATTGTGGTTGACTTGAAAGCTCAAAGAAAGTTCAAGGCCAGAGCTTGAATGAGGCTTGATGATGATTACTTTTTTTCTTTTTTTACTGGGGTAAGTTTGCAGAATCTTCTTAATATTTTAGATCGTAAGAGATCTAATTTCGACATGTTTTTACATATAATTTACTCAATATTATTAGAGTAAAGACTGAAGAAGAAGAAGATGATGATGATGCATAGCTAATTATAAGTACATTCCTTTTTTTCTCTATGGAAAGTTGGACTCGTATGTATTAAGAAGAAATAGGCCAATATAATGTTGATTTTCCTTCTTTCATTTTGGGTATTGAAGTAGATGAACATGTTGTAATGTTTTGTGATGTGGGTAATGAAACTGTAATTGAAACTATGCCACATTAACCCTTTTTGCCTTTTTTCTAACCTCTAGATTAATGTCTTTTTTTATTCTGTAACTTACAGTATTGTATATAGAGAGGGCCGGAATGCTAGAGTTGCAGATAACGGTTTCTGAGTTGATGTTTAGTTTTATTTCCGTAATATATTATTAGACAATGCACTGGTAGTCAACAAGTGGATGTGCCGGAGTGGTTATCGGGCATGACTAGAAATCATGTGGGCTTTGCCCGCGCAGGTTCGAATCCTGCCGTTCACGGTTTTTGTGTTTCGTTTCCTTTTTCTCATATTTTAATTGTTTCCATAGCTAAAAGGGTTAGTATGTATTTTTTTTCACTAAGTGAACCAGACAGTGAAGGCAAAAATCTACTGTGCATTGTAATAGAATTTAGGTTTTTTGTCCACAATATAATCTAGATTATAGAAAGTTGATATCATTTTTAGATAATCTTCTTTTGCAGGGAAGAAAGCAAAAAAAAAATAACAAAAGGTTGATAATATAAATATCGTTGACGGTTGGGGCAACGATAGCGCCGGCTCTCTCCTCTTCGTTCCCCTTTGACCAGAAATGCTAATTATTAGAATCTTCGATAAATATAAATTTGAACACATATTTTATTCGAAATTACAAGTTAACATGCTAATTACGCATTTAGTTTTCGTATAGAAAACGTGTTTAATAACACGTTATACATATACGACTACGTTGATAAATTTTGGCGTACCAATATGTATTTGCTTCATCTAATCCAGCTGTATCAAGAGTAAATATCTTTGTAATTTCATTTCCAACATTCACAAGCAAATTATCACCGTTTCCAGCTTGTTTATCTAAAAAATTATCAGAAACAATTTTTATTTTTTGAAAAAAATACAACAAAAGTTTCTAGATACATCTCCAAATTCTCGTGGATTCACATATTTTGCTACCAAGTTCACACATGGTAGTACTATATAAACAGTGAGAAGAAGAAAAAAAAAACGTTATTATAAGAAGGGTAAAAGGGAATATATTTTGAAATTTTAAGCTGAATAGTTTCATTTTCATGGGTGACTTAGTAAAGGTGTAGTCAAGTACTAATTAGATCATTATACATTTTGTTCAAATATCTACTACGTTGAAATGTATCTGCACATGTGATTAATTGATAGCATGAATAAAATATATGAAATGAAGAATTTTACACATAACTTTCCTTATAAGTTATAACATATCTTACAAGTAACATGTCTAACGTCACTTCAAGACAAAAACATATTTATTTGCAAGGAAGGTGTTAAGTAAAGTAGTAATCCAGAGAAAAAAAAATCTAAACAGAAGAAGCAAAGCATATAAAGCAAACATTATTACAGCATCATTGAAACCAACAACTCCTCACAAAAAAAAAAAAAAATTTCTTTTAAAATCCTAAAGGAAGCGTATGGAAGAAGAAGAAGGAGACGCGTCTACGCCGTTCTGGCTTCAATCCCGCCGCAATAACACTTACTTCCGCCGCACCTCTAGTCTCGGCGGCCGCGCAACCACCGTTGCCACACAAGCATTCTTCGCCGGAGCCGCTGCGATCCTCATAGTCTACTTCATCATCCCTCCATTCTTCACCTCTGTTTCACAGTTTCTCCGACCGCATTTGGTCCGTAAAAGGTGGGACTATCTCAACTTCGTTCTCGTCCTCTTCGCCGTCATCTGCGGTTTCCTCAGCCGCAACACCGGCAACGAAGAAAGCAATGACAACAAGGAAGAAGTCAGGGAAAACAATGACGTCCTCAACGGATATAGTTTCGACAAATTCTCGTCGATCATCGATCGAGGCAGTGTATCTAACGGTGTAGCTACGCCGCGTTATTGGATCGGTGATCAGTTTCCTGATCAGACGGTGTACAAGAGGTATAGCAGTTTACGTAGTAGTAGCTCGTATCCAGATCTGCGGCTCCGAGAATTCGAAACCGATGAACGGTGGAGATTTTACGACGATACACGTGTAAGTCAATGCCGTTACGAGGCTTTAGATCCGACCAATCGAAATCGAGAAGATGGCGGCGGTTCTGATACTGAGAAAGTTGAGGTCGTTGCGACGGCGGAAGTTGAAGTAGTAGAAGAGCTAACATCGCCTTCTAATCCGCGGCCTCTGCCTTCTGCTCCGCCGTATCCTTTTCCTGCTACGCCGTCACCTCCGCCGTCTCCGCCTCGTGCTCCTCCACCTTCTAAGCCAGCGAAGAGGAGGACAAATAGAGTGTACCAAGATGTTGCTGCAAAGGAAGAGAAGAAGGAGAGAGGTGATCCTGTGGCGGCGACGCCTCTGGTTACTCCGGTTCCAGCTCCGGCGACGGTGTATGAAAAGATTGGTAAAGAGGAGAAGAAGAAAGGCGGAGCAAGTAAGGACTTTCTGATTGCTCTACGGAGAAAGAAGAAGAAACAGAGACAACAGAGCATCGACGGTCTCGATTTACTCTTCGGCTCCGATCATCCATTCGACTATACACCGCCGCATCCTCCTCCCCCGCCTCCTCCACCACCTTTCTTCCAAGGACTCTTCTCGTCTAAAAAAGGCAAAAGCAAGATAACCTATTCAGCTCCACCGCCTCCTCCGCCTCCTCCGCCGCCTCCGCCGCCTCCACCTCATCGGAACTATAAATCACGCGCATCAATGGCGAAGACACACAATTCTCCATCAGAAGCAACTCAATTCATATGCATTGGAAGCGAATCACCATTAATGCCGATCCCCCCGCCGCCGCCTCCTCCGCCGTTCAAAATGCCGGCGTGGAAATTCGTGAAGCGTGGAGATTACGTCAGGATGGCAAGCAACGTCAGCATAAGCTCCGAAGAGCCTGATGATGATCCTGATGTAGCTCAATCAAGCTCAGTGGGGAGTATGTTCTGTCCGAGCCCCGATGTGGATACCAAGGCTGATGACTTCATAGCGAGGTTCAGAGCTGGACTCAAGTGGGAGAAGATGAACTCCGTGAAAAGAGGGAGATCCAATTTAGGACCCGAATCCGAATCTTAAACGGGTTTATTAAATCCTTTTGAGGCCTCGGCCCACCATGCGTACAGACGTTGATTTCTCTTTTTTGGAGTGTTTCATTCTTGATCGTCGATCCCATTTTTGGTGTGTAGTGTTTCATTCTTGATTGTCGATCCCTTTTTTGGTGTGTATATGAAGTATATTGTGTTGTGTTTTTTCTCTCTTAAGTATTTAGTTTCGTCTACGAATTTTTGTATTTTGTATGTGGTGTATACAACTTTAGCCCATCATAGCGATAACCAAACAATCTTTATATATTTTGTGAATTAGTTTCTCGAGCTTCTCCATTTTGGAGACCAAAACAAATCTGAAGAAGCCGAAGAAAGATGTGTTCTTGTTGATTGATTGTACTCGGTTTCCCACTTTGTTAAGCCCATTATCAGCACATTAGCCTTTCAATCGATCTCTTCAACATTCACTGCCATTTCATTTTTGCATAGGAGGTTGTATTTGTATACTTTAATTTAGCTTACATACAATATGGACGCAAATTTTTATTTGTTACTTAAGACATGGAAAATGTTCTGAACCAATAAAAGTGGATCTTACAAATAGAAGCATTGTGGTGGGCTAAAAACTATGGTTGATTTAGCCCATGTACAATGTATACAACCAACATTATTAGGAATTTGATCCGATCATAGTTGGCCCAGCCCATCATAATGCTAATATACTTTTTGGAATCAGTTCCTACCGAATACTCCTTCGGTTTCAATATAGATGAAGTTTTAGAAGTTTTGTTTTGTTTCAATTTACATGAAGTTTTAAGTAAGTTTTGAGATTTTAAGGTTAATTTTAACTTTATTGGAAACTGTTCAACCAATTAGATTTTACAGTCTTTTTTATAATTGGTTAACTGATTTTAAAATTATATCTTTAAAATATTTTTCTAGGGAAATGTAATTTTCTTAATCTTTGTGTACTATTACAAAACATCAAGTATTATGAAACGGAGGGAGTATAACTTTTTCTTTGACAAAAGATTTAGTCTATAACCTTTTCCCCAGTAAAATCTATTGAAGATAAATGATCAACGATGTATAAATTTCATATGTGGAGTAATGTAGGTTTGTTTAATGCTTATTTCAGAAAAAAACGTTATTTAATATATAGATTTGAATCTCAAATGTATGACACTCACAATGTCACTTTAAATGAAACAACGACAGCAAAAATGATTTCTGTTGATGTTTGGTGGTTTCTTGTTCTAGGACCACCACTGTTCATGAAATTTAGCATCTCAATGAAATGATAACCCTACACAAAAGATATTCTTTATGCACAATAAAAGGCTGGAGGGATGGTGGAACTGTAAAAAAAAGAATCATGCACAAGTGAGGTCACGTGAGTTTGTCTGAAAAGATCACGTGACTCATCTCTACACACACTGACTCCTGCTCCTTGTTTTCCTTCCAAACCTGTGTCCGCCCAACGACCGAAGGATATGGACACCACGTCATCTTATCCATATCAAACAAAAACAGATTCACTTTCTCTCTCTTCTCCCCCACCCTCTCAAAAAGATCTTAACCGTTGATTTCGATGACTATTTTTGTACCTTATCTGTATCTCTGCCGTCGATCCTCTCCAACTGACACGTGTCAGGTGCCAGCGATCTGATTTTACGCAGCCATACACTTTCTTGAAAAGTGAAAAGCATTTCGTTACGAAAAGATAAAACCGGTTAATCGAACCGGATAAAACAAAGCCGGTTCAGCTATAAACCGGAATCTCGATTTCGTTTCTTTACCGGAAGAAAAAAAACAGAACCCTAGTCTCGCTCTATAACAGTATAAGGTCGCATTTTCGTTGCTCGCTTCTCTCTTCGTTTCTTTCTCTAACATCCCGTCTCTCGTATTGGTGAGCTTATTGGATTATCTCCGGCAAAGGAAACGGTGAAAGATTATAGGATGATTGTTCTCTGTTTGGGAATCGTTGAGTGATGTTGTTAGATCCGCACGGTCTTCTCCTCTCTGATCGTTTCCCATCCAAGACATGGTTCCACAGGCGCAAAAAATGCCTAATCTAATCTTCTGAAAAAACCTTTCCCTTTTTGATTACTCGGCGAATCTAATCTTTCCCTTTTTAGAAAGTTTTGGTCTTTCCTAACTCGGTTTGTAAATAGAGATCGAAAGCTTGTTCCTTTTTGTTTCTGGGTCTGTGTTAAAAGAAGCTGGGGAAGATGAATCTTAGTACGGCCGAGGAAGAATCGTCGTCGGCGCAAGAGATTCACATCCCTGCTGACATCAACTGGGAGATGCTCGACAAGTCAAAGTTCTTCGTTTTGGGAGCGGCTCTGTTCTCAGGGGTCTCCGGAGCTCTTTACCCTGCCGTGTTGATGAAGACTCGTCAGCAAGTGTGTCATCATTCTCAGGGCTCTTGTATCAGAGGCGCGTTTACTCTCGTCAGGCACGAAGGCTTGAGGGGGTTGTATAGAGGGTTTGGCACTTCTCTGATGGGAACTATCCCTGCACGTGCCTTGTACATGACGGCTTTGGAGGTTACCAAGAGTAGCGTAGGCTCTGCTGCTGTCGGGTTAGGTTTTACTGAGGGTAAAGCCTCTGCTGCTGCTAATGCGGTTGGCGGGTTAACGGCTGCGATGGCTGCTCAGCTTGTTTGGACTCCTGTCGATGTTGTGAGCCAGAGGCTTATGGTTCAAGGAAGCAGCGGTCTTAGGTGTTGTAATTACGTTAACGGGTTCGATGCTTTCAAGAAGATCGTGAGAGCTGATGGAGTTAAGGGGTTGTACAGAGGGTTTGGGATATCGATTCTGACTTATGCGCCGTCTAACGCTGTTTGGTGGACGTCTTACTCCGTTGCGCAGAGGATGGTTTGGGGTGGAGTTGGGTGTTATGTTTGTAAGAAGGACGGAGAGAATGGGAACGCGATTAAACCGGACTCGAAAACGGTGATGGCTGTTCAGGGAGTAAGTGCTGCGATTGCTGGGAGTGTTTCTGCTTTGATTACGATGCCGCTGGACACAATCAAGACGAGGTTGCAGGTTCTTGATGGGGAAGATAGCAATGGGAAGCGTGGTGGACCGAGTATTGGACAGACGGTGAGAAACTTGGTTAGGGAAGGTGGTTGGACAGCGTGTTACAGAGGGTTGGGACCGAGATGTGCTTCAATGTCAATGTCTGCAACGACTATGATCACTACCTACGAGTTCTTGAAACGGCTTTCCGCTAAGAACCATGACGGGTTTTACTCTAAATCATAGTTGTTTAACAGCTCAGAGAACCACATAGAGAAAATGTTATCTACATTTCTTGTTCTTGTTCTTGTCTAGCTGTTCTGCTTTCTCTTTTGTTTTTGTTTTTCCAGTCATATTGTAAGGAATGTGTTAAAATCCAGTTGTTTCTAAATAAAGAAATGTTTATTCCCACATTTGCTTGGATTCTAGGTTTGGATCGGTTCACCATAACCGTGCTACTAAACCCGTATGATAAATGATGACTTGTAAGACTTTGTTGGTCAATTCAGACTCTTGCATCAACTTGCATCAAATTTGGCAATGCTGTCTTTTGTTTTTATCTATGATCATTGTTTAGTGTTTGAGGAACACAAGTTTGTATCTGTCACATAAGTCAACGTATTGTGGAGCAGAATCTTACGTTTCTTCGTACCTTATTCAGAATAATTTATAGGAAATAATTGGAAACAGACGGCTTTGATACTTTTTATTAATGAACGTGTCCAAGAAATGGCAATATTTTCAAGTATCTCAAGTGTGTGATGACATTTTCTCAAACTGATAAATGAGACTCAAAGTAGAATCTTTCAACCTCCTTTTAAATTTAAGTTACAGAATAATAAATAATCTTATATACTGTATAAACTACTAGATTCTTCATTAAATGTTTATCAAACTTTGTCAACTAGATTGTAAAATATTCAGAAAATTGAAATGTCTCTTACACGTCTATGGAGTGGAAAGCAGAATCTGTGTTTTTATTTATCATCTTCATACAGAATCAAACCAGTAGTTTACACAAGGAGACATGGTAAGCGAAGATTAAAAGTATTTTCAAGCTGAAGATTTTGGTAGTTCTTGTGGTGATGTCTTAAAACAATAGATAAAGTGAAATGGAAAAGTAGCAAGTGACAGCAAGCAGAAGAACTAGTAGTAGTAGTAGCCAAGGATGACTTCCCCTTTTGGTGGGAAACATGAAACATCACCAAAGATCCAATGTCTCAGATATGGACAGAGAAATGGTGCAAGTCCCCACCTCCATGCATGTCATTGGACTGACCATGAACAAGCATAGCTCGGTTAGTCTAAGTTGTTGGGAAACCCGAAAACTGGAATTCAGTTTTTCCGAAGATATCAGCACCTTCGGAAACAGATGTGATGTCAGAGCCAGAAGTGGTTGAGCCACCACGGTCTTTGTTGTGCTGCAGCAAATGAGCTTGGAATCTAGACATGTTTGCCTCATTGCCTGTTGGACCGACTTGTCACGTTCTTGTTCTTTGGCAGCAGCCCGTGGGGATTCTTGAAGAAGTTTTTTGGTGTTGAGGAATCTTCCACCGGATCCTCTTGGCCTTTTAAGAGCATGGACATGTCGAGATTCATGAAGATACGGCTGTTGCAGCAAGAAAAGCAAATATGAGCATAGCTTTCTAAATGAGAAGCTGTTGTTGGTTCTTGTTATTATACCTTCCGGGATTTGATTAGTTTGTTCTGAGCCTCAAGCATGGCGCGTTGCTGTCTTCTCCTCATGATAGCATGGTATTGCTTCGCATTAACAAAGACTGGCTCAGTTTCTGTGATCTCCGCTGGTAGCGGTACTCGACCAGGAACCATACCCACCATTTGGGGATTGCATGTCTGCAAAGGAGATGAAGAGACTTGTGGTCACTACAAGATGATATTTTACATATATCTAGCCAAACAGAGTCTATTCATTGAGTAAGTTTATTGGCTAAATGATATATCGTTAACATATTTAGATGTTTGTTCACTGTGTCAGAGACTAGATGTTTTGATTCCTTGCCCTTCTTTTATCTTCTGCAGACGTGTCTGGCAGCAAAGACCACCATGCCTAAGACCTATCCACTGCTGCATCCACAGTATCTTTTCATCTTGTTCTTTCCTTTCATTTTCCTCGACCCCAAGGTAATCAATCATTCTTTCTTGTTCCATCTGATTTCACATCAGAGAATCGTAATCAATCATTATTCTTCGAGAGGGAAGTTGAGGAAGTACCTAAGATGGGCTGTTTACACAATGATAGCCACAGCGACAGTGGTGTAAGTCTTTTACTTGTTTACGAATTGAACATGCCTGGATGAGTGGATGGTATAGTTTACATGACTGTTAGCTATTATATTGTTGAAGTTCTTGATGGCTGCATCAGCTTTGGCTCTACCCTTCCAGCCTCTCGTTGTTTCAGCTGTTCACACCGGAACGATGGAGGTAGCATTTGCGAAAAGAGCAAAGGATCCAGATTTGAAAACTGCTCATAACGGACGCAAGATGTCTACATTGTTGGGTGGAGCTTTGTTCCTAGCTGACGATCTTTTCCCTGAAACACCATTCATTCACGCCGGTTGGCATCTCGCTGCAGCCATTGGCGTTGGGACTTGCAATAAGCTTCTTCAGTAGTTCCGCGATACCAAATCTATATCGTGGTGTAGTTGTGGAACTACTGCCATATTCTTGGTTCAGAGAAACCACGGTTTCACTGAGCTCATTAATCAGCCTGAAATAACTAGTTACCTTTTGTACTCATCTTATCTTCAATGTATCATGATGTATGGAACCAAAACAAGTCGAGAATCAGTATGTGTCTTAGATCTTTCAACCAGCATAAACAATACATGTAAATCGACAAGGGTTGTGTCCTTAAAAAGGTATTATTAACTATTTTCCAGGAAGTATGGATTGGGATGAAAAAACACAAAAGTAACCAAAAAAAAAAATGGATTTGGGAGACTCAAACCGTAGAGTGTGGGTACGTAGTAATAAAAGGACTCTAGCAAAAGTTATGTTATCATTTTAAAATTCACATAAATGTTGGAGAATGGATACACACCCAGTTAAATTTCGGATTTAGGATGATATGACAATGAAAAACAAAAGAAGGTTAAACACATAAGCATATAATCACAAGATAGACAATGAAAACAATAGGGGGTAAGGTCAAAAACACAAGACATTAAACATAAGCATAAAATACTAGTCTTAGAAACAAGTCTGACAACGAAGAGATTAACAGTCTTGAGACAAAAGATAAAAAAGAGATTACAAAGACGGACTGCGATCACAACCAAGATAAAACAAAAGCAAAGAGTGTCAAACTTGGTCAGATTAACCTGTAAGATTGTGAAAATCAAACATTCAGTTTCTGTAAGAATAGGTGGTAATTGAATTCCAAGCATAAAATTTACACTTGATCTCACTGAGCAGGTGGAGACATGCGTTTACTCAATTTAACCTGTAAAATTGTGAAAATCAAACATTCGGTTTCTGTAAGAATAGGTGTGTATAATAATAATGGCAAAATCACAAACAGCAGGAATATTATAATAAACTTACTACACTTGATCGCTGAGCAGCAGATGGAAACATGCGTTTCCTTTTGTGGACAAGAGGATGGTTGACTTGCACTAAGCTTGGACGATAAGGGGAAGAGCAAACAAGTGGGGGACGAGCAGCTTTACAGATGTTGTTGGTGATGGGGTTACGGTTTTCGAGTATGAGAGCTTCTCCAAGGTAGACGGATGATTTGAGGCAGCCTTCTTGTCCAAACACAAAAGCCTTGTGAACAGTCCTGGTTCCGGTTAGTTGAAACAGTTCAAACAAGACAGCAACTTTGTTTTCCTCATCAACAAAGAAGCTCCCACCAGAACGTGGGGTACAGAGCTCAAAACCGTAGCTCCCGAAGGGCCCCGTTTCCACTCGCAAAAATTTGCTCCAGGACGCACGGTTGGGGTCAACAGTAAGGGTAACCCAAATCTCAAAGAAGCCAGATTCATAACCACCAAAAAGGACCGCAAGCTGCTCATCATCACCTCCTCTAAGGAAGGTTGAGAGGGTCACGCAGTCACCATTGTAAGTTGTAACTGTTGAAAGAGTCATTAAAAGGAATAGGGAGGCGTGGTCCAAACCTCTCTTTGGTAAAATCAAAACAGAGTAAGAAAATTTCCCCTTTGCTTCCACCATATATTTCATCAGGTATACTACGTTCAGCAAAAAAGTAGGTGTTTCCCTTGACAGGCACGCCTCGCTGATTCAAACCTATCAACCACTTGGAATTATTCTTCACCACCCTCCATGAATTAGACTTAATTTCATAGATTTCGTACCCCTCAGAATCCACAAACCTCAGGATTTTGTGGTTGCGCGAGCCTGAGTCGTCGTCGGAGTATCCGATTGCGTGCTTGTCTTTCACGTTGAAATCTTCTCTCGGTTCAATCCACCTTGTTTGACACAGACAAGGGTTCCACAACACCAGCTTCGGTTCCTCCTTCTTGTCCTTAGCCACGCATAACACTAACCCATCGCAGTGATATAACTTGAATACCTCCAAATCATTCAGCAAATCTACCTCCTTTACCGTGACATCAACAAAACTTTCTTGGAACCTCTCCAGAGAGTACATCTTGGCATTCATCGTCAGAAACAGTTGCTGCGGCCGCGCTGGTGCTGCTTCTGCTTCTTTACCCGATCCAACCGCCTTCGGTGTCAGTATCTTCTCCCCAACCATTTGATCGCTCGTCATTTGAAAAATTAGGGTTTTCCTCCGAGTTTCCCTATTGCCTTGGTCGTGTGTGTTTTTATATATATATATATATATATATAGGAATGTCAAACAGGTTGATCCGTCCCATACCGTCCCGTACCGCAGCGGGTTTGTCTTCGAGCGGGTCATGGCGGGTCAGGTCCGCGCGGGCTGCGGTCCTCAAAATGGCTGACCAAACTCGTACCGCAAAACATGTAGGCCTTTGCGGATTGGTCCACGTGACATAGAATTACAAACGAACATATGGTTCCTGAACGCTTCAATACATGATTCAGAACGCTTTATCAGTTTCATGACGCATCAGTAAGTGGGCTTAGCCAAAGATTAAACTGGATAAGTCAATACACTTGTTAGTTGAAGATTTTAGTTGGATCAAAACACTAGTTTATTTACTTTTGTTAGACTCCAAACATTTTTAAAATAAATAATACTTTAGTTGCTGAATCCAAATATTATAACTCATAAGTTCATAACAAATTCTTTAGTTTTCTGAATCCAAAATTAAATAACACCAACACCATATCAAAGATGCTAATCTCAAAAATAAATAAAAAGAAAACACCAATCATACTTCTTGTTCCTCATCTTTATCACCAACGAGCGACAAAAAGATGGAGATTTCTCTTCTTCACCATCAACTTCATCTTCTGCGAATAAAAATAATAGAAGTCAGTTAAAGATATATTGAAACCTAAAACTCCAAAATGTATGATAATGTGAACAAATACATATAGGCAAAACTATGAAGAACCCATTGCGGAAACTAGATCTTCTTCTTCGGTGGAAAGTGAGTTTTCAAATTTCTTATGATGACTCGAAGAAGCTCCACCGGTACAGATCGAAGGCGCTTGGGAGACCGGAAGCATCATCGACCCTGAAACCACTGTCACTGGAGCTACATAACGTCGAATCGCCTTCTCTCTCTCCCTCTCTTTCTCTCTCTCTCTCTGTTGTAGATGAAAGCAGAAATGGGGACTTAGGGTTGCGGGTCTTCAAAATCCCGCAAGATCGCCTTGGTCGTGTGTTTATATATATACCCAATAATTTCGACCGTCTGCGCTATGATAATTTGAGGCCCGGTAATTTTAGCAAGAAAATTAACCCATACCTTTTTTGTACCTAGTCTTGTTTATTCTGATTCGGTTTCACTTTCATTTTATTTTTTTTTAAATGTCTTTCTTTCATATCTTAGTTTTAAATATTTATTTGCTTAAATATATATAAATTCCTACTTCTGTTTTTTTTAAAAGCTAAAATGTATTAATTCGGCAAAAAAAAAAATCAATAATCTAATGAACCGATAAATTTTTACTTAATTTATGCAGGAAAGCTCGACTTTCGCTTTTTGGTGGAAAATACTCGATTTTACAGGATTTTGTATTTTTAGCGGAAAAATTGATTTTTTATTAAAAAACTTAAACCATTTTTGCTACCAAAATAATAATAATAATAATAATAATAATAATAATAATAATCAAGCCAACGATACAGTTGCTTTCAAAAAGATTCCCATGTCAATGCAACCCCTATCTCCTACCAAGTTCGATAGGTGTCCCATGTCTGACCAAGCGTCAAACCAGAAGGAAGTTTGAAGCCCGTCTCTAACTTCCATACGATGAACTCCTTTGCTTTATCTCTATATTTTAGAAGTTTCCTCCACATATATGATTCCAAAGTTGACGTGCTCCAAACTTCCCAGAAAGTACCTCTCTTTAGCAGGTTTTCCTTAACCCAGCGTGCCCAAAGAGAGAAGGATGAGGTGATCTGCCAGATAAGCTTCAGACATCACGTGACATTAATTGATCTCCTTCAACGGGCGTAAACCAAACCCTCCCTCTGATTTTTGAGTTCTTACTAGGTCCCAAGCTATCTTAGCTCGCTTCATGTTTAGCGATGGGCCAGACCAGAGAAACGCAGAGCATATACTGTCTACCTCCTTCAAGTATTCACTAGGTAGATAGAATGGTGATATCCAGAAGTTTGTGATGCTCATTAGAACCGATTTGATAAGCTGTAAGCGACCCACCATTGATAGAAATTTGTTTCTCCAGAGGCTTATACGTTTTTTAATTTTCTATATGAGTGGCTGATAATCGTTCTTTCCCATTGTTTTGGTGAGGAGAGGCAGTCCCAAGTAGCGAACAAGGAGCGCACCAACCGTCAACCTATTCTGAACCTAGAACTCTTGTCGCACTGCATCATCAACCCCCGCAACAAAGCTTCCAAAGACTTCAAGAATGTTTTCTATAGATCGAGTATTGCCATCGGAGAACACTGGGATGTCGTCCGCAAAACTCAGATGCGTGAGGCTCAAGTTTTCACACTTCGGATGATATCCCATCTTAACAGTATAATTAAGTATGTTCTCTAAATAAAATATCAATTTTACTTTATGTTTAAATTCCAACTTTGTAATAATATTATTTTTAATATTTGAAAACATAATTTATTTATTTTAGACAATAGATATTGGTTTTAAAAATCCAAATATCTTTCCACACACTCTTCGTATTATTATTATTCTTTTTAACTAATGTTCATAGTATTTTTTTTTTTTTGAATAATAAGTAAAATTTATTCAGAAAAAGTATTGTTTACACTTTACAGCCTTAGCTGCCGGAAACAAAGCAATTTTTTTTTAAAAAAACAGACCACTATCTCTTGTAGAGCTATCTTGTGGACAGCCAAAGTTGAAGGACACCCTCATGGCGTCCGATCCTCTTAATACATTGATTCCGAATCTGTATGTAGATGATTTTAATCAGGTAACCCACTAGAATTGGCTGGGAGCCATGACGATTGTTTCTATCCCTCCAGATGGAGTGCATCGTCACTTGGAAGCTATATCTCAGAAGGAACAGTTTTGAAGCCGGTTGAGAAGTATCTGCAAGGAGCACCTCTTTATTTATTTAATTATCTTCCTTTGTTTTGTTTTTGAAAAAAAAAAACTCATCTTACACTGCCATCTAGTATTGTTTTTTTCATTAACTTTGTATTCACTGACCAAAGTTGTATTATGCATATATATCATGAATATATAGACAAAGAGAAAATTGATACCCTTTTGTTATATAGAGTCATGTCCCTTACACAAAACCAAGGAGTGGAAAGCAGAGTCTGTTTTTTTTCTTTTTTTTTTGAGTCTGTGTTTTATTTATCATATTCATACAGAATCCGGAGACTTCTTCATTACATGCACACATGAAGTACAAAAATCATGAAAAGAAACACACAAAGTGGAACTGAAAGTTTATACGAAAATCAGACCACTAGTTTAACACAGGATACATGATAAGCGAAGATTTTGGTCGTTCTTGTTCTTTTTGTGATGTCTTAACACAATAGATAAAGTAAAATGGAAAAGTAGCAATTGACAGCAAGCAGAAGAACTAGTAGTAGTAGCCAAGGATGACTTCCCCTTTTGGTGGGAAACATTGAAACAACACCAAAAAAATCCAATGTCTCAGATATGGACAGAGAAATGGTGCAAGTCCCCACCTCCATGCATGTCATTGGATTGACCATGAACAAGCATAGCTCGGTTAGTCTGAGTTGTTGGAAAACCTGAAAACTGGAATTCAGTGTGTCCGAAGATATCAGCAGCACCGTCGGAAACAGATGTGATGTCAGAGCCAGAAGTGGTTGAGCCACGGTCTTTGTTGTGCTGCAGCATATGATGAGCTTTGAATCTAGACATGTTTGCCTGTTGGACCGACTTGTCACGTTCTTGTTCTTTGGCAGCAGCCTGTTGGGATTCTTGAAGAAGTTTTTTGGTGTTGAGGAATCTTCCACCGGATCCTCTTGGCCTTTTGAGAGCATGGACATGTCGGGATTCATGAAGATACGGCTGTTGCAGTAAGAAAAAAACAGAGATGAGCATAGCATTCTAAATCAGAAGCTTTTGTTTCTTTGTTGGTACATATTATATACCTTCCGGGCTTTGATTAGTTTGTTTTGAGCCTCAAGCTTGGCACGTTGCTGCCTTCTCCTCATGATAGCATGGTATTGCTTCGCATTGACAAAGACTGACTCAGTTTCAGTGATCTCCACTGGCAGTGCAACTCTACCAGGAACCATACCAACCATTTGGGGATTGCATGTCTGCAAAATAGATGAAGAGACTTGAAATCTCATGGACAGATGTATAAGAAAGTATACGAAAGGAAGGTCTTACTAACCGGTGCATGTGGAAGATATGTTGTAGCTAACAAACCACCATAATGTGGATCAACATAGTGAAATCAGAAATTAGCATGCACCATGTATGATATGAGGTATCAGTCCACCATCAGATGATTGCTATTATCACACATTAAAGACTCACAAGTACATGCGCAGGAGTAAAGTGCATGTTCGGGAATGATGTCATTGCACCTGATTTAGTATGAGTCGATGATACCTTATGCTGAGTTTCTTCAGATCCTAGACAAGGAAATGAGAGAGATGGTAACATTCTTTTTTTTTTTGGACAACAGAAATTTTCCATTGATGATAATTAGAGTTTATGGGAAACATGGGCTTGGGCCAGAAAGCAAGCGTGCCTTGGCATATGAGTCCGCAGGCCCATTAAAATCCCTACTGACGAAAGTGAAAAAACAAGAAGTGAAAGACGACGAGGAGATCGTGACGATGTCCGAGAGCACCCCGTAGAGATCAATCGGTCGCCATCCCGATTCTAAAGCTCTGACGAGCACTTGGGAGTCTGATCTGAGCCAGATATGGTTGATGTTGAGATCGATCGCACTTAAGAGGGCTTGACGAATCGCTAGCGCCTCCGCCATGCAAGCTGAGGAGATATGATCTTGAAAAGATGAGCCTCTTCCAACTTCCGATCCATCCTGATTTGAGAAAATCCAAGCTAAACCCCCTGTTCCCGAATCGCTTTTCCAAGCAGCATCGGTATTACAAAAGATCGTCTGAGGGTGGATGGGGAACGGTACTGACGGTAGCGAGATGGTAACATTCTTTAAGGAAAGAAAAATGATTGATTCTCTTGTAATAACATGACCATTGACATATACCAACACTCTAAAAGAGCAAGAGTCAATAGGTACAACCATTGTACCTGAATTATCAGACGTAGACGTACCTGAATTATCAGAACCACAAAAATAATTATGGTTATATATAATTTTTTATATACAAAAAATGTATCCTCCTTTTTAATCTAGTTATATATTAAAAGAGAAACATTATTAAAAACTAACCTTAAATAATGTGGTTTTTAGGGTTCGTATAACTGGGAGTTTTAAAAAAAAATGGATTCCAACCGGGTTAACATATCGAATCTCTGGTCGGGTTATTTTTCTGGTTTCTCGGTTTGGTTACCTCTTATGAACCACTCGATTGATGAATAACCGAAGCCATATGGGTTCGGTTTTCAAACTTTCAAATTGGGTGGAACCGTTAGTATACGAAACTTCTGACGTGGAAAAAAATCGTTTTAGACAAATATATTCCATCCGTAACTACTAAGTATTGTAATAATGAAGGTCTGATTTGTAGTTATAAAAAAAAAAGGGAATAAGTTGATTTTGCATCTTTGCGGAAAGCTTGGGGTTTAATTTACAAATAGACACAAATCCACCACCGACTTTGCCCTAGCATAGCATATATAAAGAAGCGTCATATTATAATTAGTCCGACGTGATTGATATAAGAGAGGATAAATCAGTGGAGGAGAGGGGAGGAGAATCATGGATTATCTTGAATTGTTATCCTTTGGGCGGGAGGAAAGCTCCGAATATCTAAGCTGAGCTTGTTGCTTCGCGCAAGTGGTAAATTCCAACTCTCAAAACAATCTTTGAATGTCGTGTTGCTTGTTATTTCAGATCTCATGTCTTTTTTTATTATTATTGATGTTCTGTTTGGAGACTTTGGTATCTGGAGTCTAGCTGACGATATTGATTGTTATTCTTCTGATATAGCGTCTAGCTGGCGATTATTGATTGATTACACGCATGCAGAATGATGATGGATCTGATACCATTGGAAGAAGAAGAACACCAAAAGTAAAACCTCAAAGAACATTTGAAAGGGGCGTGCTCTGCAACGATGATCCGTTGAGAAGAGAAAGTGAGCATGCCATGCGTGCACTACAAGAAAACACATAAATAAAGTAGCATATATAAAGTAGCATGGACAGATGTATAAGAAAGTATACGAAAGAAAGGTCTTACTAACCGGTGCATGTGGAAGATAAGGTGTAGCTAACAAACCACCATAATGTGGATCAGCATAGTGAAATGAGAAATTAGTCTGCACCATCTATGATATAAGGTATCAGTCCACCATCAGATGATTGCTTTTATTACAAATTAAAAGTTTACAAGTACCGCGGAGGAGCAAAGTGCATGTTCGGGAATGATGTCACTGCGCATGGTTTAGTATGAGTCGCAGATACCTTCCGCTGAGTTTCTTCAGATCCTAGACAAGAAAATGAGAGAGATGATACCATTCTTTATAGCAAAATGATTGTTTCTCTTGTGAATAACATACGTATTGAACATATACCAACACTCTAATATCTGATAAGCAAACAAGACCAATCCAAAACATCAAGCAAGAGTCTTTAACATAGAAGATTACACAAAACGAGTAGAAACTGACCTGATTTGGTTGAAAAGGAGATTTGTCTGCAAGATTTCTTAAGTTAGGGTTCTTAGCGGAATATAAAAACCTGTCTCTTAACTTTTAACTAAAAAAGTTAAGAACCGGCTCTTAAATAAGAGTTTTAAGAGACGGTTCTTATCTTTTTTAGTTAAAGTTAAGAGACAGGTTTTTATATTCCGCTAAGAACTCCATCCTAAGAACCTCCCAATAATCATGCTCATCATCTCCACTACTAGCAACTTCAGTGTAAGACTGACAAGTGGACTGAGTTGAAGGTGAATCCTGGTCCTGGAAACTGATTTGCTTTGTGGCATGCATATGTTCAGGCCTTGCATCAACCACCTTCAGGCTTAGGGGTTCAGTTGAAATCATACCACCCCATGAGATGCTAGTGTTCAGGTATGGCAAAGTGGAACCTTTCTTACTCATCTGATGCCTAACGTCAATCAAGCAATTCACACAAGAATAATGAAGAAGACCTACATAAATAAAAAAAGATTAGACTATTTGGACAAAGATGATATAAAACATAAAAGAAAATCCTTTAAAACCTAGAAATAGATATAAAAGAGAGACTTAAAAGTTTCTAAATTGATATACTTCCACCCACATAAGAAGTCATATCTAAACGAACTCTGATTCGACAGTACTATCTTGAGTAAAACCAAATCGAGACGATTGGCCGAAATTAGAAATTTTCCGACCAAGAAACAAAACACAAGTTGTGACAGTCATCACTTTTGGCAAAAAAGGCGTTGACTTGAGATGAAAGGATTACCAAATCAGTAAAACAACATCAATCTCACGCCACAAGACAGATACAACGAAAAGGGGAAAACTTTGACAGAGAGATTAAACACCAAAGCTTTTCGAACAAGAAGACAACAGATACAGAGGGAGATTGATAGAAGACCAGGAAACCTTTTTGAGTATTAGATAAAACGACGATGAAGAAAGGACACAGACTTAGTTTTGAATTAATTCATGAAACCACGTTAGGTAATCTGGATCGTTATAATCAACCTACAAAAATAAAGAAAACATTAAAATTAATTAATCATAAATTTCGACGCGAAATAGACGTAAAATATTTCTTCGTAAATTCCTCGTTATATTTACGTCTACTTTACGACGAAATTTTGTTTTCTCGTAAAAACCACGTTAAATTGCGTCATTTTTACGACAAAACTTTATTGTCGTTATTTTACGACGAAATTACGTTGATTTGTTTTTTCCTTGTAAGGTTCTCGTAAATAAGACATACATTTACGAGGACTTATTTTCCTCGTTATATTTCGTCGCTAATTTTGTGTTTTCTTGTAGTGGTGCTTTCCGCAATGCAAGGAAGTGTGCCTGGCGTTTCTGCTACTGGGCAAGTAGTGTTACCAAGTTTCCATTTCCCAGCCACAACAACATAAATAATACTCGGTAATCTAATCTTATCTTCTTTATTGCTTCATTGTGATCATTTATTATCTTGTGCTCAACTTATGCTATATATGTTAGTCTTTTCCCCTTAATGCTTTAGTATTTTTTTGCACTCAGATCGAGTAGTTTCTGATTCTTTCTTCACAGCCATCAACATGAAGATGATGATGGTATAGACATGCACTCCTTTGGAACCGCCAGAGGATAAAAGCATCACAGCACTTGTCATCCGTGGATTTATTAAAAACACGATGAGAATCCTCGAGCACGACATAATAGACAAATTTGCTGCTTATGGTGTGATCAAATCTGTCAGCTTCTTTGCCTGGGAAAGCCGTGCCCTAGTCACATTCACCACCCAAGAAGGAGCAGAGAAGGCCTTTCAAGCGCTCTCCAAGTTCCTATTCATCGACGATCAGAGGCTAAAACTTGCATGGGCAACTCCTCTGGAGGTTGGTGGTTCGAGCACCACTGAGAACAACGATGCTTCTTCAAATATACCAATCATCTGCCAATACTGTCGAGCGGTAATTGTTATTTATTTATTTATTTTTTGTGTGTTTCCAATAGCTCACTTTATCCAATTCTCGTTGTTATTATTATATGCAGACCACAGCTGCAGTTGAGAATGAATCTGATACCAGCCAGATGCTTCACAGACTTTCAATGCTCAAGCATTATCAGTCTCCATCCTGGCATGTGAATCAGAACACCAATGCTCTGTAAGCTATTCTGATCTGTATTGCTTTGGCCGAGTATTGGACAGACGGTGAGAAACTTGGTTAGGGAAGGTGGTTGGACAGCTTGTTATAGAGGATTGCGACCAAAATGTGCTTCAATATCAATGTCTGCAATTACTATGGGTCTAACCGGTGACCAACGAATTAAATAACGCATTTTTTGCTATTCTTAATTTTTTTTACCATTTATTAAGAATAATTTTTCTGTTTCATATTTTTTTTATTCCAGAGGAATATAGAATAAATTTGTTTCTTACTAGTATTGATCTTTTGCATTTTTTTTATTCTAGAAGAATATAGAATAAATTTGTTTCTTACTAGTATTGATAAGTAATAATTTTCTTTTTCATTCTTATAATTTTATTCTTCTGCATTTTTTTCACTATTCATTTCTAATGTTATACTTTATGATTACTACCTACGAGTTCTTGAAACGGCTTTCGGCTAAGAACCATGACGGGTTTTGCTCTAAATCATAGTGTTGACAGCTCAGAGAAACCACATGGAAGAATCTTTGTTGAAATGTCTTTTATTTTTCTTACCGATCTTTGTTATTTGTCTAGCTGTTCTGCTCTTTCCTTTGCTTCCAGTCATATTGTAAGGAATGTGTTCAAAGTCGGTTGTTAAGAAATGTTCATTCCCTCCCTCATTTGCTTGGATCGGTTCTCCATAACCGTGCTATTAAACCGGTATGATAAATGATGACTTGTAAGACTTTGTTGGACAAGACTTGATTTGGCAATATGTTATAATTAGCAAGTCATGAATCACTTTTGGAAAGTGATTTACAGGTTTGATTGTGACTTTAATTAATTGAAAATGATGTCTTTTGTTTTTATGTATGATCATTGTTAGTGTTTCAGGAACACAAGTTTGTATCTGTCACATAACTAAGAGCATCATTACTGTGAGTTCTTAAAGTGGGGTTCTTAGTGGAATATAAGAACCCGTCTCTTAATTTTTAACTAAAAAATCTAAGAACCGGTTCTTAAATAAGAGTTTTAAGAACCGGTTTTTAACTTTTTTAATTAAAAGTTAAGAGACAGATTCTTATATTCCGATAAGAATCTCACTCTAACCCCCCCCCTTCCCCAATAATCATGTTCTAAGTCAACTATCGAGGAGCAGAATCTTGGGGCACAGCGGCTCGTCTCTCGTCACGTCTCTCACGTTAAAATAATAGTTAGAAATAAGAAACAGTGAAAATTAGAGGAGAAAGGCGAAGGATCGATTGGTTTTGGAGAGACGTGCGTTTCTTATAAGAAACCAAATAACACAGCTGTTAACTTTTAAGTGGATAATACCTTTAACCAGCTAAACTATGTTTTAAGAGAATTGAGAGAGTTTCTTACCGATGCTGGGTTTCTTCTTACCTTATTCAAATAAATTTATAGGAAATAATTGGTAACAGATGGCTTTGATATTTTTATTCATGAACATGTCCAAGATATGGTAATATTTTCAAGTATTTTTAAGTGTGTGATGACATCTTCTCAAACTGATAAGTGAGACTCAAAAGTAGAATCTTTCAACCTCTTTTCTTAATTCAAGTTTACAGAAAAACAAATAATTTTATACTATATAAACTACAAGATTCTTCATTAAATGTATATCAAACATTGTCAACTAGATTGTAAGATATTCAGAAATGTATCTTACACGTCCATGGAGTGGAATGCAGAATCTGTTTTATTTATTTATCATGTTCATACAGAATCAAAGCACTAGTTTACACAAGAGATAGTAAGAGAAGATTAAAAGTGTTTTCAAACCGAAGATTTTGGTAGTTCTTGTTCTTGTTGTGATATTTTAACACATACATAAAGTGAAATTGAAACATAAAAAAGTGTAACAACAAGCAAGAGAACTAGTAGTAGTAGCCAAGGATGACTTCCCCTTTAGGTGGGAAACATTGAAACAACACCAAAAGATCCAATGTCTCAGATATGGACAGAGAAATGGTGCAAGTCCCCACCTCCATGCATGTCATTGGACTGACCATGAACAAGTATAGCTCGGTTAGTCTGTGTTGGGATTGGGAAACCTGAAAACAGGAATTCAGTGTGTCCGAAGATATCAGCACCGTCGGAAACACATGTAACGTCAGAGCCAGAAGTGGTTGATCCGCCACGGTCTTTGTTGTGCTGCAGCACATGAGCTTTGAATCTAGACAAGTTTGCCTGTTGGACCGACTTGTCATGTTCTTGTTCTTTGGCAGCAGCCTGCTCGGATTCTTGAAGAAGTTTTTTGGTGTTGAGGAATCTTCCACCGGATCCTCTGGGCCTTTTAAGAGCATGGACATGTCGTGATTCATGAAGATACGGCTGTTGCAATAAAGAAAAACAGATGAGCATAGCATTATAAATGAGAAGCTTTTGTAGGTGCTTATTATACCTTTCTTGCTTTGATTAGTTTGTTCTGAGCCTCAAGCTTGGCACGTTGCTGCCTCCTCCTCATGATTGCATGGTATTGCTTCGCATTGACAAAGACTGGCTCAGCTTCAGTGATCTCCACTGGTAGTGCAACTCTACCAGGAACCATACCCACCATTTGGGGATTGCATGTCTGCAAAAGAGATAAAGAGACTTGTGATCACTGCAAAGCATGGCAGAAGAAGAAAGTATACTAAAGAAAGGTCTTACTAACCGGTGCATGTGGAAGATAAGGTGTAGCTAACAAACCGCCATAATGTGGATCAGCATAGTGAAATGAGAAATTAGTCTGCACCATCTATGATATATAAGCATCAGTCCACCATCAGATGATTGCTTTTATTACAAATTAAAAGTTTACAAGTACCTGCGGAGGAGCAAAGTGCATGTTCGGGAATGATGTCATTGCGCATGATTTAGTATGAGTCGCAGATACCTTCCGCTGAGTTTCTTCAGATCCTAGACAAGAAAATGAGAGAGATGATAACATTCTTTATAGCAAAATGAATGTTTCTCTTGTGAATAACATATACGTATTGAACATATACCAACACTCTAATATCTGATAAGCAAACAAGATCAAGCCAAAACATCAAGCAAGAGTCTTTAACATAGAAGATTACACAAACCGAGTAGAAACTGACCTGATTTGGTTGAAAAGGAGATTTGTCTGCAAGATTTATCATCTCCACTACTAGCAACTTCAGTGTAAGACTGACAAGTGGACTGAGTTGAAGGTGAATCCTGGTCCTGGAAACTGATTTGCTTTGTGGCATGCATATGTTCAGGCCTTGCATCAACCACCTTCAGGCTTAGGGGTTCAGTTGAAATCATACCACCCCATGAGATGCTAGTGTTCAGGTATGGCAAAGTGGAACCTTTCTTACTCATCTGATGCCTAACGTCAATCAAGCAATTCACACAAGAATAATGAAGAAGACCTACATAAATAAAAAAAAGATTAGACTAATTTGGACAAAGATGATATAAAACATAAAAGAAAATCCTTTAAAACCTGGAAATAGATATAAAAGAGAGACTTAAAAGTTTCTAAATTGATATACTTCCACCCACATAAGAAGTCATATCTAAACGAACTCTGATTCGACAGTACTATCTTGAGTAAAACCAAATCGAGACGATTGGCCGAAATTAGAAATTTTCCGACCAAGAAACAAAACACAAGTTGTGACAGTCATCACTTTTGGCAAAAAAGGCGTTGACTTGAGATGAAAGGATTACCAAATCAGTAAAACAACATCAATCTCACGCCACAAGACAGATACAACGAAAAGGGGAAAACTTTGACAGAGAGATTAAACACCAAAGCTTTTCGAACAAGAAGACAACAGATACAGAGGGGAGATGAATAGATATATAGATAGATAAAGAGAAAACCTTTTTGAGAATTAGATGAAACTAAGATGAAGAAAGGTCACAGACTAGTTCTGCATGTCTCCTTGTCTTCTCTCTATGAAACTCAGTGAATCAGAGTGTGTCCGTATTTTCTTCTTGTGCTTTCTTCGTCTCCGTCGATTTGTTTCTCTCTCTCTCTTACCTTTCCTGGGAAACCACCATGTCCATGAGCAGCACTTTCACCTTCTTCTGGTTCATTTATTATTGTCTTTAAGTGCTTTAATTATTCATTTTAATAAGAGCTTAATTTGCTTTAACCAACACACACACAGAATCAAAAAATACTTTTTTCTTTTTAAAAAATGAACATTTTTAATTATTTGAAATCGTCCCAACTATTTCAGATTCCTAAATTCCTAAAAATGAAAATTTAAAATTAGGAAAATTCTAAAATTATATATTAAAAAAACAAAAGATAATGCAACTAAAATGATTCTTAACTCAAACAAATTAGTTTAGCAATTTAACTTTTTCTGTTTAATCACTTTAGCAATAATGTATTAGTAACTTTTCCCCCATTTTATATTTCGAATATAATCGTTTTTTTCTTGTTGTTGCTGGATGATGTCTTCCTAATTAATCTAATTTAATCTAATCTAGTAGTGAAGCCAAAAAGTATAAGCTATCTTGGGCGCGTTAAGCTAAGTTAGTATATTAATTAATTTGATATTTAGCTTTTTGTCTAAAGTGTGTTGTCGTTTCCAGACAATGAAGCTTTTAAATTTGTGTGAACCGTCCTTAGGTCTTTACTTAGTCTTTAGCCGCCTCTTAGCTCGTAATTTGACATGCTTTGTTGGAATAAACTAACAACTTTCATCTTGGGGATAATGTTTCAGTTTGTATCAAGTTGATAGATATAAATCAATTGATGGATGACCATAACCGGTCCGATCTATAACTGATTTATAGAGGCGGCCACGGTACAGAGAAAGAGAGAGGTAGCTTACTTTAGTTAGAGAAAAGAAAACTCTATTTCCTTTTCCCTTTATGTTTATAATTTGTAATCTTTCCATATTATGTTTTTCCGTTTTTCTCTTTATAAACTCTCATATATAAGGGCACCTTATGTTATGATTAATAATATACAGAAACTTACAGCTCTAAATCCTAAGTTTCACAACACGTTATCACCACAATAGTCTCTAAACACCCTGAGCCTAAGAAACCAAAATCGCAAACCCTAAAACCCTAAACCTAGTCGGCGCATTCATCTAACCCTAATCCGACGAACCCGACGAACCCTAACCCTAGGCGTTCCCTGTTCCGTCTCAGCTCGCGTTCCCATCTCAGCCACAGCTTGCGTCCGTCTCAGCCTCAGCTCGCGATCCCGACTGCAAGCGTACCGTCCGAGACCCAATAGCGATAGGCACACGTTCTCCGTCTCAGCCGTTCGCGATCCGACAGCGATCAGCTCGTGTCCAGCTCTATCCGTTCGTCCCAGCTAGAGGTTCATCTTTGGTGGTCTGGTTTCAACAATCATCAAACTAAAGGTAATTCGAATTCTGAAAATATAAGAATCGAATCTGGTTGTTTGTAAAGATTGAAACCCTAAAACTTAATCTCTAAGATGAAAGCCATAGGATAATTGATCAATCCCTAAAGAGTAAATCGAAGCTCGAATAAGTTCGATCACCTAAACCCTATAATCGAGATTGATTAAAATCAAAGCCTTAAAGGTTTTTGAATCTCAAATCAAATCTCCTTGATCAAAGATCAAATTTCGAAAATCCCTAAAACCCTAAAATTGAAAAATCGATTTTTATTGTTTAAAATTGAATCTTGATTGATTGATTGATCATCTAGAACTATTGATTAAGATTGTTTAAACTTGAATCTGAATGAATTGAGATTGCTTGACTTGTTTAAATTGAAACCCCAATAACCTAGTCTAGATTATTTTGAAACCAAATCTGAATTGTGGCTGTGTGGCTTTGCTGCATTCTAGGTTAATAATTCTAGACCTGATCATACTCGTGGCCGTGTGGCCTTATTGCATTCATATCCGAATCTGATCACAATTGTATGATTGAAAATTGCATTTAGAACTTTAGGAATGATATTAAATCGAAATCAAGCAGCCATGTGGTTTGTTATTTGCTTGGCCGAATTTTGTTTGTATTGATTGCATCATATAGAAACATTGAATGTTAGGATTGCAATTACATGACAAACTATATGCATAATATCGAACTGATTGCATACTTGGTCGCGCGGCTTGCTGATTGGCCGTGAGGCATAGATCTTGGCCGTTAGGCTTGATTGATTGATTGTTTAAACTTAAAACCCTATTCGTTTAAACCATATTCCTAAAAGATCTAAAGATATTAATCTATGATTTCAGATGTCGAAAATCAACAACCTGGATTTTACTGCCCTAAATCTCTCTGGAGATAATTACCTTCAATGGGCGCTTGATACTAAGATCATCTTGAAATCCAAGGGTCTCGGTGATAATCTTGAAATCCAAGGGTCTCGGTGAATGTATCACCGAGAACAGTAATCCTAATGAGAAGGATCGTTACAGAGCCATCATGATCATTCGTTATTCGTCATCATCTAGCTGAGCGTCTCAAGGAACAATATCTAACCATTGAGAATCCACTAGATCTTTCGAACGAATATCGAGATATGATCACCAGAGAACGGTGATCTTACCTAAGGCTCAGTCTGATTGGAGAGATCTAGGAATCCAAGACTATAAGTCCATGGATGAGTACAACTCGACCATGTTTAAGATCGTTTCAAAATTGAAACTGTGTGGTGAAAGTATTACGGATGAGGATATGCTTGAGAAAACCTTTTCCACTTTCCACACAAGCAATGTGTTGTTACAACAACAATACCATGAGAAAGGTTTTAAGACCTATGCTGATCTTATTTCTTGTCTCTTGCTTGCTGAGCAGAATAATGATTTATTAATGAGAAACAGTGAGATGAGACCTGTTGGCTCAGCAGCACCACTGAGGACAATAAAGAGTCCCACCATGTCCAAAGAAACGACTATCATGGTCGTGGTCGAGGAAGTAGAAACGGACGTGGCCGTGGCTGAAGTTCCTTTGGCCGCGGACGAGGGAATCAGAATGGACGAGATGATGGACGTGATTGTGGCTCATTTGGAAGAGGCCATGGTCGCGGCCGTGGATCTTCGTTCAAACCTCAACACTTGACCAACTCATGTAAATCAGTGTGCCATAGATGTGGTATGGGCAATCATTGGGCTAAGACTTGTAGGACTCCCAAGCATCTAGTTGATCTCTATCAAGAGAGTTTGAAATGGAAGAATCTTGAAGCCCACATGACCTATCAAGACAATGAAAAAGACTTCGATCATGAGAAGGACAATCTTATGGATTATGAAACTTCAGATTGTCTTAAAGACTGAAGTATGATTTCGACATTATAATCTGAAATTTTGTGTTCTGTGTTTTGGTGTTTTTAATTTCTATGTTGTCTTTTATTTTGAACTTGTTTTAAAGACCTATAATAAAATAAAAGGTTCCTGAAGTCTCTAAGTAGCATCCTTTTGAATCTTGTTTTAGAAATGAACGAGAACAAGGATGTACTCGTTGTGGACAGTGGATCAAGCCACACGATCTTAAAAGATAAGAGATACTTCATAAATCTAACTCTGAAAAACGCCACCATCTCCACCATTGCGGGTATTGCTAGTCTCATAGAGGGGCACGACCAGGCCAATATCTTGTTGCCTATGGGTACACATCTTGAGATATCAGATGCCTTGTATTCACCCAACTCTAAGAGAAGTCTATTTAGCTTTAAAGACATTCGATTGAATGGCTATCATATTGAAACCAAGGGCGAAGGACACAAAGAGTTCCTCCAGATCATTGATCTCTCCCAAGGTCATAATAAAGACTTAGAATCCATACCCGCATTATCTACTGGTCTTTACCATACTAAAGTCAGTATGATCGAGGCCAATGCCACTTTTAACAAAGAGGCAATCGATAACTTCACTTTATGGCACAACCGGCTTGGCCATCCCGGTTCGTTCAGGATGCGTAAACTGATCATGAACTCAAACGGCCATTCCCTTAAAGAGAAACGAATCATCCCTAAGCACCTATCTTGTGTTGCTTGTTCCCAAGGGAAACTCATTTCTAGGCCATCACCATTTAAAGTTACTAAGGAGATTATAAACTTTCTGGAAAGGATTCAAGGAGACATCTGTGGACCAATTCACCCACCTTGTGGGACATTTCAATATTTCATGGTCATCATTGATGCGTCCACTAGATGGTCGCATGTTTGTCTCCTATCATCCTGAAACCAAGCATTTGCTAGGTTGCTTGCTTAGATAATTCGATTACGAGCCCATTTTCCAGATCTTCCTTTAAAGACTATACGTCTAGACAATGCTGGTGAGTTCACTTCCCAAGCATTTAATGATTATTGTATGTCCATGGGAGTAAGTGTGGAACACTCCGTGGCACATGTACATACACAGAACGGCTTGGCCGAATCATTTATAAAACGCATCAGGCCATCAAGTGAACATAAGTATTCCCCATTACAATTACTTACGGGTCATGAGCTAGACGTATCCCATCTTAGGACATTCGGCTTTATGTTCCAATAGCTCCACCACAGAGAACAAAGATGGGACCTCAAAGGCGGATGGGGATATATGTTGGATTTTATTCCCCCACGATTTTAAAGTATCTCGAGCCAACTACGGGTGATTTGTTTAAGGCCAGATACGCGTATTGTCATTTTAATGAATCCAAATTTCCAACATAAGGGGGAAATAGCAGTAAAATGGTAAAATAAATCTCATGGAATCAAACATCCATAACTTGGCAAGATCCTCGAACTCAAGAATGTGATCTAGAAGTTCAAAAGATCATTCATTTACAAAAGCTAGCTAATCAATTGCCAGATTTCTTTGTTGACCCGAAAAGAGTGACAAAGTCATATATACCAGCTGCTAATGCACCAATAAGAATTGATGTTCAAGAAGGACACAATCAAGTTGCTACAGAGTCTAGACAACGTGTGAAACGTGGTAGACCAATAGGTTTCAAAGATAAGAACCCTCGGAAAACAAAGAAAGGTGCACAAAATGAAACCAAGGTTCATAAGACACCAGACATGGCCGCGACCGATCCAGCCCGTGATGTGGCCGCGTCCAGCCCTATGGCTTTAGACATGGCCGGACCTGATGCCACTGATGTGGCCGGCCCTGATGTGCCAAACAATGATTCTTGGGACGCCAAGATTCATGGTACTGATGGTGCAGATAATAATGAGATCTCAATAAACTATGTCTTGTCTGGAAAATAATGGAACAGAAAACATGTCGACATGGTTGATATATTTGCTTATGAAGTAACACTTTAACTTATGGATAATGAGGATTATGAACCCACGTCTATATATGAATGCATGCAACGACCAGATTGGCTTAAATGGAAAGAAGCCATAAACGTGGAGTTAGAATCGTTGAGAAAAAGAGGTGTGTTTGGCCAAATAATCCGGACACCTCATGATATCAAACCAGTGGGATATAAATGAGTTTTTGTGAGAAAAAGAAATGAGAATGGTGAAGTCGTGAGGTATAAAGCCCGACTTGTTGCACAAGGATTCTCACAGAGACCAGAAATAGACTATGAGGAGACATACTCCCCTATGGTGGATGCTACGACCTTCAGATTTTTAATAAGTCTGGCCGTGAGAGAAGGTCTAGATTTAC
>NC_027753.1:36312158-36312505 GCF_000695525.1 Brassica oleracea var. oleracea
TGTATCGAATTGAAAAACAAAGAGAGTTCTCGAGAACAGCATTGTATTAAGCTGAATAAATCTCTTTATGGACTGAAATAATCCGGACGGATGTGGTACAATAGACTAAGTGAGTACCTAGTGAAAGAGGGATATAGAAATGACCCTATCAGTCCATGTATTTTCATTAAGAAATTCGAAAACAAGGGATTTGTGATCATAGCAGTATATGTTGATGATCTGAACATCCTTGGAACCTCTGGAGAGATTTCTCAAACGGTTGAATACCTTAAGAAAGAATTTGAGATGAAAGATCTCGGGAAAACGAAATTCTGTTTGGGATTACAACTTGAGTACATAAATGATGG
>NC_027753.1:36312584-36315468 GCF_000695525.1 Brassica oleracea var. oleracea
TCAGTCCCATGGTCGTGAGATCCCTCGGTCTGGACACTGATCCCTTCCGTCCCAAGATGGACGATGAGGATGCCCTTGGTCCCGAAATGCCATATCTAAGTGCCATAGGAGCTTTAATGCACTTGGCAACTCACACGCGGCCTGATATATCCTTTGTCGTGAACCTACTATCTAGGTTTAGCTCCTGTCCGACCCAGAGGCACTGGAACGGGATTAAACATGTTCTTTGTTACCTGCAAGGAACGAAAGACTTGAGTCTGTTTTATACTAACCATAACAAAGATGATTTAATTGGCTTTGCTGATGCTGGTTATTTATCAGATCCACATCAAGCTCGATCACAGACATGATATGTCTTTACAAATGGAGGTACGGCCATATCATGGCGTTCCATGAAATAAACCATCGCGGCCACATCGTCTAATCACTCGGAAATATTGGCCATTCATGAGGCCAGCCGCGAGGTCGTCTGGTTGAGATCGATGACCCAACATGTCCGATCAGATTGTGGGATGGTCAAGTGCAAAGAACCGACTGTGATGTTCGAGGACAATGCAGCTTGCATTGCTCAGCTCAAAGAAGGCTATATCAAAGGGGACAGGACAAAACATATTTTGCCTAAGTTCTTCACGATTTACAAAAGGCCGGAGAGGTCAAAGTGGTCCAAGTACGATCCAGTGAAAATTCGGCCTATCTATTCACTAAGGCACTTCCGACCTGCACGTTCAGGAAGCTCACGCATCAGATTGGGATGCTTAGGCTGAAAGACCTCCACTGAGGTTCACATCAGGGGGAGTAGTGCGTGTTGTACTCCTTTTCCTTCATCATGGTTTTGTCCCAATAGGTTTTCTTGATAAGGTTTTAATGAGGCAACATTAAGCGTATTATAACCCCTGTATGGTTATAGCATCCAAGGGGAAGTGTTATAAATCAATTGATGGATGTCCATAACCGGCCCGGTCTATAACCGGCCCATACACTTAGAGAGAGAGAGAGGCGGCCACGACATAGAGAGAGAGGCGGCCACGACATAGAGAGAGAGGCGGCCACGGCATAGAGAGAGAGAGAGGCAACTTACTTTAGTTAGAGAAAAAGAAACTCTATTTCTTTTTCCCTTTATGTTTATGATTTGTAATCTTTCCATATTATGTCTTTCCATTTATCTCTTTGTAAACTCCCATATATAAGGGCACCTTATGTTATGATTAATAATATACAGAAACTTACAGCTCTAAATCCTAAGTTTCACAACAATAGACTTATTATTATAACCAACTTTCTTGAGCATAGTAATTTAAGGAAAGTGTAAGCATGCAAAATGAGATAGGAATAAGGATTGTATTATACTAAAACTTGGGTTGAGTTCTTAATCAAGCACCTAACCTTCATTTTGGGTAATGAAATAAAGCTTAAGTGCAAGTCAAGCATAGTGTTATGCCTTCATTGTCCTTTGAACAACCAAAACATAATAATTGATACTTCGTCGTTTTCTTAATTTATTTTTGTTGTTAACAATTTATTAAACTTTTAATTCTATGTCTATAGGCTTTGAGTCCTTAACTGATTCATGAGAACTTGGACACGTGGGTATTGGAGCACTCATCCCCCAGGGACCAAAATCAAAAGTGATCTACCTTTCTTTGGACCAAATTCATAAGATACAAAGAGAAAGCTGGTAGTATTATCGAAGTCATAAAAAAGAAAAGCTGGACAAGAGCAACTAAGAAATATCAACCACAAAGTGGTAGTCTAGTGGTAGATAGATCTTAGAATTGCTAAGTAACCTAAATTCGAATGCATTACAATACATTTTACCTTATGACTACGCGGATATAGATTTATTCTAGAGTCTATTTGAATAACTGAAGTAAGAGTCCATCTGTATACCGCATCACTTTTTTATGGATCTGAGATTACCAAAGGTTTACAAAAAACGTAGTAATAATCAAAACCTTAATTTTATATTGTCTCACTAAGTGATGAGTAGGTGAAGCATTCTACAATATTGCTTTCGCTTCCAAAGGCGTATGTATGTTTTAGTCGTTAAGAACATAACTCTTGTCGCGTTGGTTTAAATTTGCGTGTCTCCATCTTTATAAGAGCACTGTCTGGTGATTTTACCAAAGCCAAGAAAGCAAGATAATTGATGCTCCATGTTGATATATTATATAGTCAAACGAGTAACTCGCTGGGTGTAGATAGAAGCGGGGTTCAGCCTTTGAGACACGTTGACTCTTCTCTCGATCTGCATTTAATCAGCAACACACCACATGCTATCTTTGGATCACTCTCCCTTCGTGCTGCCAGAGTCGCTGGTTTCCTTCCTTCATCCCTCTTTACATTTTTCAGGCCTGGCCATCTTTTCAAGTATGAACCATAGAAGAAACAGAACATGTAATCCTTTAAGACAGACTTTGTTTAATTTGTAGAACAAATTGTAATTGCGCATTAAACATTACTATTTTATTTTGGCAACGAACTGATCGAAACTCTGAAAAATAGAAGAGGGTGAAGAAAGACATAGTATATCTGAATGAGAAGAATATATGTGTGTGATCTCGCTAAACCGTCAAATTGTATAGAAACTCTCAGAAGAATAAATTTGAAGTAAACCGACTAAACCGAAACTCAAGTGGCAATTGCTAATTGATCCAGGCGCAGGCTTTCTCTCGCAACCAAGCGAACTCCACACGCACTTATCTCGCCCGGTGGATACTCAAACTCCTCGGCAACGCGAAGATGTGATTCGAATTGCAACTCGTCGATTTCTTCGTCGTCGATGCTGCTTGGGACTTGGATAACGATCAGGTGATGCGAAGTAACATCTATCTCCGACGAACGGTTTAGATCTGGTTTGAGGCTAACCCGAAACACCCCCCCCCCC